>NW_005054632.1:283497-306118 GCF_000277835.1 Geospiza fortis
CCTGCTGAAAGCAGGGAGACTACTCTGCCATTAAAAAAACTGACCAAAAAATGAAGTTAAATAAAAGAGGTGCGTTTAAATAAAAATACAAATTATTTTTTTTTAAAGCTGTGATTTCAGTTAAATAAAATTTTAAAGTATATTGTCAATTGCTTGCATATATTTATGTACAGAAAATCTTTCACCAAAAGCAACAGGATGAGTAAAAAGCAAATGTTTGTGTGGTTTATTTGCTTGCATCCCTCAGAATCTGTAAATTCTGGCTCCTCAATTCCTGCCAGAATTTCTGATGCGTACAGCCTATTTCAAAGAGTAGATATATTTTAAAATAGGCCATAATATACATGTAACTTATGTATAGTCACAGCTGATGTAATGGGATTATATATATGATTACTTGTGCAGCAGAATATTTCTGCTGTGCCATGCACAGATGATAAAGTAGGAGGGATTCAGATTACTCAATTTTTCTTTTAAGCAGCACCTTTCCTGAGCCACAAATACATGGTTTAGTAGTAATTGATTTTCTCTGGTAGGGTGCATGGATTACATCCTAGCAATAGAAAAGTAGTGTTAAACTGTCAGTTATGCTAAATATCAGTTTTCATTGTCACAGTGGCTTTGGGCTTCTTGCTAAGATTATCTTCATCAATAAATATGCAATTTTGCTTTGATCTATATTCATTAACCTTCTTTTCCTTCATCTTTATTCAACTTTCCATACACTAGCAATCTCACTATCAGCTCTGTTTATTTTAATTTTTACCACACTTTATATAACATTTTAGTGGACACTTTTTTATAGAGTAGATGCTTTTCTTGCTGTGTGTTGATTAATCATGTTTCATACTATTAGTTCCCCCACAGCACTTCACACTCTGTGCCCAACAGATAAAGTATATCATAAACTGCATTATCAGTGCTCAGATAAACATGTCTATCTTTTACTAGCTATATTATTAACAGTCTAGTCTCCATTTCTGCACTTAGAGCTGCCATTATAAATATGTTTGCTGTTTTCATAGTGTTACCTTCCTTGTTGATTGGCTAGGAGTTTATTTCAATATGTTCAGATTACCCCAGAAGTTTGTGGTTTTGTGGTCTTTATCTAATTACTTCATATTATTAATATAGCATGCCAATTGTAAACACACAGCTTCAGTGATCCCTAAAGACTGGGATTTAGTGTGAGACCTTTATGTTTTTATATGTGTCCTTTAATAATTTTCATTTTACTTCACTTTTTTAATATTATCAGATTTTGTGGTTTAGTTTTACTGGGTTTTCTTTCAAAATGCCCAAAGAATCATCAAATGCCCAAGGAAATATCTGATAGTTAAAGCTGTTTTAATTTTAATTTTGTGTAGTAAATAAGTAGATTTTTTTTCTTTTTTTCCAAATTCTTGATAAAATTTCTAGTGACCTTGAGATACTTAGTGCAAAATACACTGTGGGATTTGTATTTCTGATATTGCTTATCCTCATCTGCTTTTTTTTAGTCAGAAAATTTAGATGATTTCTTGTTTTATGAAGCTAATATTTAACATTTGTTTATGATTTATCCACAGGTGATTCTCTTTCAAATCTGCAGTCTCAATTCTCGCACTCTCCAAGTTCCAATCCACCCAGCAATGGAAATGTTTTCAAGGCTTTTGGTAAAACTGGGCTTGGAAACCCACCATGGACTTTTCATGGTTGTTCATGCAGCTCTAAAGCGTGAGAAGTCTCATTCCTGCATTCAAAAGGGGAGGAGAGGCACCTATTTCTTTCACCTATTTCTTTTTGTTTCATGTTTTTTGTAAAAGAGCATCAGTTTACACTTCTTTTACTGGAATAAATTTTTGGTTGTGTATACACGTTGTTGATGAACTTTTGGTAATCATGTTGATGAACTTTTTGTAATTTTTGGTTGGGGTATACACGTTGTTGATGAACTTTTCCTCCCTTCCTTAATATGATAAAATGAAGCACAATCCAATGGCTCTCAAGATATAGCAGCCTTTGGGATGCAAAGGTCTCAAATTCAGAGCTCTAAGTGTATGTTTTAATTGCTAAATTTGCTATACATATCTTCCCTCAGATATTCCACTTGGAAAACAGCATCTTCACATCCTTTCCACTGATGCTTAAATATCTAAAGGTATTTCTGCCTTTAGGAAGGAGCTGGATCTGCTGGACAGTGGAAGGTGTCCCTGCCATGGCAGAGGTGGAATGAGATGAGTTTCAAAGTCTCTTCCAACATAAACCCTTCTATGGCTCTGTGATTTTATGGTCTTTATTAGTGGAGATCTAATAAAGCCTAATAAGCCTAGTAGCTCTTTCCCCTTTAATCATGCTTTAGCAACTGCAGAATTCCTTTTTGCAAGTACCTGGAACAGCTGCTGTGTCCTCTACCACTTTCCAAGTGTTTGAGAAAAGCGACTCTATTAACCAGCCAAAGCACACTGCAGCAAGGCTTTAATGCTCCTTCCAAATGAATAATTTTCCTCTTTTAGAGATAATGAAAATATCTATTTTCTATTAGGATCTATTAGGAAACTTGTAAAATGTACATGCTTAGACATGGGGCTGTACAGAATGCCTGCTTTTGTTCTCCTTTGAGACATCAGAAATAGGTACATATAAATTTATATATATTTATAAAATATGTTTCAGAATGAAATCTATATAATGGAATATTTATTTTGAAAGAAATTTAAAATCAGACACCTAGATATAAGCTTGCACACACAGATAAACACCTGCATGCTGCCATAAAATAATTTTATTTGAAACAATGTGAGGACCTTTAGCTTAGGATGTTTGTTTTTCTGAATAATTGGCAGAGCTACATGTGACAAGCTTTGCATTCAGGACATCAAAGTGCATCTTTCAATCAGTTCAAGCTGCAGAAAGCAAGGATAAATGACATGAAAAATAGGGTTCCAAAGTGGTTTTAATTGTCAGGGGAAAGACAGGCAGACATGAGTGTTTGGGGGCTAAACACTTTCTTCTGGCTTGTTGAAGCATGCAAATAAATATATGTAATTTTTTTTTTCTTTTTTAAAGAAGATGTAAAGAAAGAAAAAGTTATATTGAATGCCCCTTGCCAAAGCCATAACAGACATGAGAAGCAGGAGGACTCTTTCAAAGCAGTGTTCAAGTCTATCAGTGCAAAGCACTTCCTTGTCTCAGTCTCCACACACAACTTTGAAAGATTTCCCAGAGGTTTTGTCTGGTGTTTTCTCATTCCTAAAAAATAAACCCACTAAGCTTTCATGGAAGAAATGAAAGAAAAACCATCAAAGGCTGAAAGAAAATGGTCTGTGCAAAACAAGACAATGAGCAAAGCAGCTCTGGCTGGACAAACAAGGTTTTGGTGCCATAAAGAAAAAAATATATACCTCATAAATATTTTGTTTCTGAGAGTAACCTGACCTCATTCTACTCCAATGTGACCTGCTGAGTGGATGAGGGAGAGGCTGTGGATGATGTCTGTCTGGCCTTGAGAACTTCAGGAAGGACTTTGACACTGTGTCCCACAGTTTTTTCCTGGAGAAACCGTGTGGCCGTGGCTTGGACAGCTATGCTCCTCCCTGGTTAAAACATTGCCTGGCTGATGGTCCTAAAGACGAGTGGCGAGTGGAACTCACTAGCGGTAGTCCCCAGTACAGGGCCCTGTGGTATTTAATATCTTTATTTATGATCTGGGTAGGATGTGTTGATGAGACGAGGCCAATGGGGTGAGGTAAGTGCCAGCTCCTGCCTTGGGTCACACGAGTGCCATGGAGCACTCCAGGCTGGGGCAGAGGGGCTGGGGAGCTGGGACAGGCCCTGGGGCTGCTGTGATGATGAGGTCTCTGGTGTTGAGTTGACCCCCAGGTGTCAGAAATCCTTTTTCTTCCCAGCCCCGAGACCAAAGAAGCCGAGATGCATCAGCTCTGCCTTTCAAGGTTGTTTATTTTCCTTATTTATAACATTCTTTCTCTGACCTGCCCAGGTCTGTCCAGCAGGTCGGGTTGTGGCACACTGATTGCCCTCAGGGCAGTGTTATTTTTTTATACTAAAAACTACATGTACTTTCTTAACAATAACTTCACAATACCTGTCACCTATGTTAGACAGTGAGTTTCTACCTTAAACCAACCCAAAAGTGCCACCATCACAGCAGAAGATGGAGGCCAAGAAGAAACAGGAGGAAGGACAGGACAGGCCTGGACAGGCCTCCAGGCAAGAGTCATCCATCTTGCCCCCTGAATCCTCATTCTAAAAACCCAAAAATTCTCCATTTTCACCTTGGGATAAATTCACTAACATTTACTCATCTACTCAAATCCTTGTGGCTTGTAGCAAAGTTGGTAATTGCTGTTTCCATGGGTTAGATCGAAGGCGCAGGTGTCTGTGACTCCGTGCCCAGGCCTCTGAGGCCCCTGCCAGGCTCTGAGGGCAGCCAGAGCCATGTCCTGGGCTCCAGCGCTGTGCCAGCAGCTGGGCACAGCCCAGGGGTGCCCAGGGGGCCGAGAGGCCGATGGCCCCCGCGCTGTGCCAGCCGTGGGGCGGCGGCAGGAGCGGGGCAGGGCCCGGGCCCGGGGCGGCCCTCAAAGGAGGCTCAGGGGGCCCTTGTGGCTCTGCACAGCTCCTGCCAGGAGGGCACAGCCGGGGGGTGTCACCCTGACATTTTCTGAAAAATCCCCTCAGCAGGACTTTTTTCTCCTGAGAAGCTGGGAAGCATCAGCTTCTCCATGTTTTGCTGCTCTGGAATGTGATTTGGAGAATTGTTTACCCAGCATGTGAATTGGTTTTAATTAATGGCCAATCACAGCCAACTGTGTCAGACTCTGAGTCTGTCACAGGTTTTTATTATTCATAATTTTCTAGCTTTCTGATGTCTCCTTTCTTTAGTATAGTTTTAGTATATAATTTTCTTTTAACATAATATCATAATATAATAAATCAGCCTTCTGAGACCTTGGAGTCAATTCTGATCTCTCACCTCGTTCTGGGGACCCTCACAACAGCACAGCCGGGGGGTCGGGCTGTGCTCCAGGGAACGGGGACAGGAGCAGAGGGAACGGCCTCAGGCTGGGCCAGGTTTAGGACCAGGTTTAGGACTAGTATCAGGAAAAGTTCCTTCAGTCGCCTCCTGTCCAGCCTGGGAGGTTTGGAGTCTCCATCTATGGATGGATTTAAAAGCCGTGGAGTTCAGGCACTTGGGGACAGGCGTCACTGTCATATTTTTGGAAAAATCCCTTCGCCAGGATTTCTTCTCCTGGGAAGCTGAGAAGCCTCAGAGAAAAAGGAAAATAATATTATCTCACTTACTTCTCCCTGTTTTGCTGCTTTGGAATGTGGTTGGAGATTGTTTATCCAACATGTGAATTGTTTTTACTTAATGACCAATCACTGTCGAACTGGTTCGGGACTCTCCTGAGGAGTCACGAGTTTTTAATTAGTATCTTATTAAGCTTTCTGTCTGTATCCTTTCTCTATTCTTTAGCATAGTTTTAGTATAGCATTCTTTAATATAATATAATATCATAAAATAATAAATTAGCCTTCTAAGAACATGGAGTCAGATTCATCATTTCCTTTCTGCCACAGGGGACCCCGAAAATACCACAGACAGGGGTTGTGGTGGTGCTGGATTAATGGTTGGGCTTAATGTCCTTAGAGGTCTTTTCCAACATAAACAATTTTATGGTTCCATGATTAGCTGAAAAAGTTTGGAGCTAATCTGTCATTAACAGCTGCTCCAGAATTTCCTGTGTTCTGTAGACAGAGGAAAATTTTACATGAAATAAATTGTTCTAGGAGGGGTTTTCCTCTCATGACTGCTGAGCACAACCTTTCAAGGCACAGATACATGGAATGAACAAGCTCAAGGACTCCAGGAAGACCTGTCCATAATGTGGAGGTCTTCCCAATCTCACAGAATATTCCATCCTGTAAGTCATCAGCCCAGAAATTTCTGAGCAACAGAAAAGCTGCTGGTTTGTTTGGCACAGAATGACAATAACACTTCTGAAAGGAACGTGATTTATTCCACTTCTGAGAAGAAGCAAGACCCTTGACCAAGTGCTGCCTGAACCAACATCTCCACTGCTTGCTGCAAAATAAAGCAGGAAAGCTCTCAGGTTTAGTTTCAGAGGTAAATCACTCACTGCACTCTGATATTTATGGCCAAAATACAGAAAGAGGAGTAAAACAGAAGAAGGACTGTGGTCCTCCTTGAATGGGAGAAAATTATTGTTCTTATAACTCTGCATCATCCTAAATTTAACAGTAAAATAATGCTTTTCTGGAAAAGGTTTACAACTGCTTTTATTTTAAAAATCCCAATTTTTATCATGTTACCCTGCTCATAAGTGACATTTTAGGAGACTACACCGAAATATTATACTACACTATACTATACTATACTATACTATACTATACTATACTATACTATACTATACTATACTATACTATTATATTACATTATATTGGCATAAAATGATTCTTCAGCAGAGATTTATATTCCTTAGATCTGTGGGACATAATGAAAATATTCTATATATTTGATAAAAACACAGGAAACCTTATTAAAAAGAAAGCAAAAAAAAAACCCCAAAGCAGAATAAAACAAACCTGCTCTGCTTTTAGACATTTTATTCTGTTCAGGCTTATTTTGATCATAATTTACACTTTCCATACTTTAGTTGTAAGTTCTGAGGGTGACTTGCTAATTATTTTTCTGAAATCTTTTTAAAATTTTATTTTATTAGTCTCAATTTCATGCATAAGTTTGCTCTTCAGTGAAAAACCATGCAAGATTATATTAAAATATACAGAACTCCCTGTAAGCACAATTTTTAATGTCTTAACAACACAAAAGAGTTGTAGAATGATACTTTAGTCTCAGGCTGAAACTGTTAAATGAGAGGTCACCCTTTTTTCAGTAGGCAAAAGGGTAAGAAAAATACCTTGATTCTCCAGTGAGCATTGTTTTCTATGAAGTTATATCTACCAGAAGAAAAAATGAAGCAGTGTGGTTACTCTCCAGATGTTTTTTAAGCCAAAAGAGATATTTTATTGATGGTATTCCTTTAGCTCTTATCACCATTTTGTTTCACTGACTGTTGTTTTGGTATTATAGGAATTCATTGCACACACTCTTAACTGTGGTCATACTCATTGCAACAATGAGCTGCCATGAAATAATATGTAAAATACTATATTATAATTTTAACAATTACCAGAATGCATACAGGAACAGTCATATGCATTTTTATTAGTGAATAACATTAATTTAGCATGGTTTATTCTGTTTATGCATCAACAGAGAGATCATACAACTCAGCTGCCTCATTTTATGTATGAACAGCTTTTCAACCTCCTCCAGCCACCTGATTCAAAGAAGAAAAGCAGCAGAGCAGTCCACAGCTGAGAAATGAGGCAGGATTCTGCTAATTTGCTCATTCCAGAAAGCTTACCCTGCACAAGCAGTGACATTTGAACAAACTGTGCTGCTTGTTAGCAAGGATCAGAAACCTGAACAAATGTAATAAAGCCAAACCTCCACAGGGGTTGTAGAGCTAGGCTTAAATGTACCTGTTGTCAAAGTCACTTCATCAAGCAGGTTGAACATGGACTGTGGAAGAAGAAGTGTGTTATTTCCTAAAAAAACTTCTTATTTTCTAAAATTTTTATTTTCTAGAAAAACCTTTAACTTTCTAAAAACTAGAACTAAAGTGTAGGAGCTATATGCTGCCTTTGAGCTTCTTTGTATTCTGTAAAATGATTCATGGAATCAAAGAATGTTTTGGGGTTTTTTTTTGGTGTGGAAGGACATTTAAAAGCCATCATGTCCAGCCCCTGTAATGAGCAGGGACATCTTCAATGTGTAATTTTAATTTCAGCACACAGTTGAGTTCTGTTTTTAAATTTTAGCAGAACTTTCTCTACATAGCTTCATGCAAAGGAACCATGGTTCTTCGTTGACTCATTCCTCTTCACCTCAAGAACTCAGAAGACAAATTCACCCTTCCAGTGAAAACCATAGTTTGCAATTTCTACTTCATTCAATCCCACACTGATTTATCTCCACAGGAGACAGAGCAGATAATCAGAACTTATTTCTCAGGTGCTTCAGACCTTAGCAAGATTTGCAGCAGCTGCTCTCCTCAGCCTTTCTGTTTGGCCACATTTTGCCGTTTCTGCATTTTCTGCATTCTGGAACAATTCAGGTCCTGAGTTAGTCATTTTGTAACAACATTCACTCACATGTAAAACAAGCTATGCGGTACATGAAATTTAAACTAAGCCACTGTGCATGCTTCCTAAGCCTGCATGCAAGGTAAAAATCTATATTCTGAAAACTGGATATTCACTTCTGCATCCATGTCCTTGTAGATGCAAGCTTGACAGTAAGTTTTTGGAGTTTTTTGGTATTTTTTCCTTTTTATCCCCCCCTCTTCTTTTAGGTATGAGAATTCTGCCTTTTAAACTAGCTGGTCAGATCTAGATTTGGCAGTAGAAAAAAAATCATGACACGTATCATAAGCTTCAGCTCAGTAGCAAAGGTTTATGCCAGAGGCAAAGCTGCAGGCACAAATAAATAAATAAATTCAGGAGGCCTGAAAATTATATTGGTGTGTAATGTCAGAGTTGCTGTGGAAACCATCTTATGACTTTTTTAATACCTCAAAGAAAAAAAAAAAGCCCTTCTTGCCACTTTCTCTGCAGAACAGTATTTTAACTGATTTTAAACTACTGATGAATAACTTGAAAGGCGCTGAGAGGTTGGGGTGTTCAGCCTGGAGAAAAGAAGGCTCTGGGGAGACCTTAAAGCACCTTCCACTGCCTAAAGGGAGCTCACAAGAAAGATGGGGACAGAATTTTTATCAGGGCCTGTAACAAAATGACAAGAGATACTGGTTTTAAACTCAAAAAGGGAAGAGCTAAAACTACATGAAATGAAGAAATTCTCTGTGATGAAGGTGGTGAGACACTGGAACAGGCTCTTCAGAGAGGTGGTGGGTGCATCATCCCTTCAAGGTCAGGTTGAACAGGGCTGTGAGTCCTGAAGTTTGATGTAAGTTTTTAGACTGGACTCAGAGGACACATCTCGGTTTGCTTCTCCTTTTCTTTCAGCTAAATGAAGAGAAAACTTAAATTGCTAAAAAACCACAAGGTTATTTATTTATCTATTCATAGGATCCATGTAAAGACTGGTTGTCACAATGTAAGGATTTTGTTCGAACTGATCCTTCAAAAGACACTTTATACACTTTGCTTTTCTTAGAAGGAGCTGTTTATTTGGGGAGGGTCCAAGAAATCCTTCCTGAGTATTATGTAGACAACACACCCTGAAAATTTTGCTACAAATTTCCATGGTAGCCAGAGTGTCATAACTTCTTGTGGCATCAGCACTGCTGTGCAAAATCCAAGGGAAAGAAGACATAGCATCCTCTTGGTCTTTCCTTGTGGAATGTCCCTTAAATTTATCATGGTGATTCATTATTGGAAGCTCTAGTTGAAATAATCTCTCTTGGTTGGATGGTTATTGTACAAATATAATACAAATATATAATATAAATATATAATACTACTAAATAAATATATGATACAAATATAATAAAAACATATAATACAAATACATACAAATTATATTGAGTTAGACTTTCTTTTCCCTCCTTCCTCTCCCCTATAGCTGTTTCCTAACTTTTAACCTTTTGAAAGTTCTTTCTGCCTCACAAAGTAGACACAGTGCAGGAGTGCTCCGAATAGGCTCTTGTAAAATAAGGGTGCACAAATCCAATTTTGCACTTCAATATTCATTTCCCTGCTGTGAAATGTTAAGGTCAAAGCAAGGTCAGAATTGATTTTTAACATGTCGATGAAGGTATAGAATTATAAATGCCTCTTTAACTGTGTGTCAAATAAATTTTGAAATATAGATTATCCACTTATAAACGCACACGTATTAGTATGGAAGCTGCTTTATAAGGCAGAAGTTTAAATAACTCATTGTTTTCAGGCATTCAAAATAAATTCAGCTCTGCAGGGTGAGGCTGAGTGTTAAGTACAGATTTAACTTCTTGATAAATGGTGAGTTTAATGTAAATGACATAAAATGGTTTCAGCCTCACAGGGAGCTTTAGTCGTCAAGTAATATCTGCAGAAATGTCACCATTATTGAAAGAAGGGAGGCTTTAGGTAAATTTACTCTTAAAAATCCTTCTCTCCTCTCTGCCCAAGTTCATGACCAGAGGCCTGCTTGGATCAATGGAGAATGGAGAATCACAAGAAGAATTTGTAAGAAATCTTACAAGGAGCAGGATCCAAACAGAATCCTCTTAACTTCATGGAATGCTGTGGGCTGATCATGGAGAATGGCATCTGAGACCAGTGACTGAAAAAAACTCCTAAAATTAAATAACGTATCAGCAAACTGACTGAGAGCGAGACTGAAAAAAAAAATGCATGTTGGCTTTTTTTTTCCTTTTTTTTTTCTCCTAATGACTGAAATTATTTTATATTCCTGCCTCAATATCAGTAGCATATGATTATTGTGTTATGCTACAGATTTTTTTCTTTTTTTCCTGGGAAAATTGCCTAACATCTGTCACCATCTTCATCTGGCTGATGTTCCTAGTCACCTGTATAATTCCCTGGTTTTGGAGTTTCCCTGTCAGTACTGTGTATTTCTTTATAACCAATACATCTCTCTCCCTTAGCACTGTACAAACATGCTGGATTTTTGCCAGAATGAAGATGGAATTAAAACTCTCAGTACTCTTGGGCTGAAATGAACTGTAATCAGTGTAATTATAGCAAATTCTGTGTGTTATTCTTCCATATGTTTGAAAGAAATTATTTTATTATCGCTTTTCTTTGGGGAACTTTTTTAAAAATAAAAATTAAGGTAGTCCAAGTTCTTTGCAACAAACAAGAACTGCAAAATATCTGTGGACACCTGTTCCTTGCTCTAATTCCTTTTAAAGGTCTGTGTGATTTCGACTGTATATTCTGCATTCCTAAGTGCCAAGAGCAAACTCTTTTTAAAGATTCATTCAGCAGTCCTGTGCCTGAAAATGTATTCTTCTTTCCTTGCAAAAGAGTACAAGAAAAAGGTTGGTTGTGAGATACAGAATAGTAAAGAAAAATACAATTTATTTATTAATAATTTATTTAATATTTTATTAATATTTATTAATATTGATATTTCTATTGGCACTGATGTCTCACAAGTAACAAACAGAGCTATAAGCTACATACAGAATATACAGAAAAATGGGAAGCTGTGACACCAACTCTGCTAGGCTGGACAACATGTGGTAATAGATTATCTTATGCAGGCTCTAGGGAAACATAAATTTTAAAAGTGTTTCTTGGCAGGCAGATAAAAAACAGTATCAAACCCCTGCTTGAAATGCCTAAAATCATGAAACTTGGTAAATAACATGAGAATATGTGTAATTCCATTAAGAATGGCAGACTAGAGCAAGGAAAATACTGTGGTAAGAGGACAAAAATTGAGAAAATTGCAAAAATAAATGTTAAGAGAGGATTACCTAATTATACATGTTTATTGACAAGTCCTGATAACAATTATGTAATGTTTCTTATTAGCTCAGTCACTGTAACTGTGTGGAAATGCTGACAACCAGGAAATGAAGTGGTTATTGGTCAAAAGAGGAAGGAAATAAAGTTGTTCCATAGACATGTATAGACTCCTAATTAATAAATACATATGGACAAATTCCAGGGCTGGGGATAAAATGCTTATAATGTTCATCATATCAGATAAAGCCAGTGAGTGTGGGCTGAGTCCAGAAAAATACAGGATATTATCTACATTTTTCTAATGTGAAGATAAAAGAATATTTTCATTATGTTGCCAGTTATAAAATAAGTGCGCTTCTCCCATTTTCTTTTTTTTTTCCTTTTTTCTTTTGAGATGTAGAAACATAGAGTCTCACACACACAACTGAATTTCACAGAATCCCAGAATGGTTTATTTTGGAAGGGAATTTAAAGTTCATCTTGTTCCATCCCCTGCCATTCTTCTTTATTCTGTATGCCTAAATGTTAAAAAGTATACAAAAATCAGATCTAGTAGAAAGAGAGAGGCTGTCCACCTTTTGCTAAAAATCCTGCACAATATCTATTGATGGAAATAAAAGCTTTGGCTCTGTAGTGTCTTTTTACCAGGCACTGGCACTGTATTTAAAAGCATTAATCTAAGGACTAAAATCTGAGATTTAAACACAGAAAAAAAAACCCCAAAACCCCATAAATGCACTGAGGATGAAGTCACACTCCATGATAAAAGGTTTTGTCCCCAGTGAAAAGAATAAAATAAAGTTAAAGGGCAGTTCTTATTAAAAAGTCTTAAATTATACTGAGAATAGTGACCTATTGAATACTCTGCTTGGATTTCTTAAATAGCAATGCTGTTGTGAAGCTGGGGCAAGGATGGCTTGCCATTCTGATCAGTTTCTTTCCAAAAGATCACATTTCTGGATAGGAGCCTCACACTCAGAGAGCAGTGCTGCAAGGGAGTGGTTGAGCAGAGGGATTTTGGTTTTGTCAGACGGCTTGTAATGTGAATTTTGGGTAGACCTACTCCACAGTGCACATAGTTCCATTCTGAAAACATACCTTATTTCCCTTTGAAAGCCCATTTTTGATTGTTTACATGATTTCTAGAAATGGATTTGCTAGGCCCAGGTTGCCGAGGGTCTTATGAAATTTTGTTATGAGTGACTTGGCTACAGACAAATGGAAAACCTTTGTCCAGGGAAGAGAACTGGGGTCAATTATTCCAAATTTGTGGCCATTGTCACAAAACCACCACCCTTTCCCCCCAAAAACCTGCTATTATCATTACTTAATGGGACCAGATGCTATTGAACTAATTTGCCATATTTGAAAACACAAAGCCACTTACACATGTAAAAATAAGAGGATTTGGAAGGAATATTTCTGCCTATGTGGTAATCTCTTCTGTGGCTGGCTGTCTCATGCTAATCCAGAAATGTTTTTCTTAACAAAATGTTAATGTATGAAATGAAATGGTTTTTTTTTAACCCTTCAGAGAAATATTTGACCATATAAAATCAATACATAACTATGAATGCTTCTTAATAGCAGCACAACTCTTGAGAAACTTTGGTCTTTTTGAAGCGCTCCACAGATTTTGTTCTGGGGTGTCTCATGGGTGCCATAAGACACAAATTTGTGAGTTAATAGAGAGAGCGTAAAAAAGAGTTTTACAGGGATATTTTCTAGAGATGCATTAAAAGTATGAGAAAACAGAAAGATGCTGTTGACTTCTTGACACCAGAATAACTACTGTCAAAGATGGAGAGAAGAAAAAAAATGGAAAAAAAGCCAAAAAAAGAGAAATTATGATTCACTTAGTACAAAAGGTCCAGGGAAAAATAAAACTTTATAAATCAGTTACGGCCAAAAGGAGAAGTTGGGAAGAAACAGCAGAGCAGCCCTCCCTGAAAACAGCGGCCAAGTCACATTTTGGCAGCTCTGTGCAGACCCTCAGCTGCCTACCAGAGTGAAAGAGCACTTAAAAGGGCCTCAGCTCCTTCCCTCACCTGCCCTTTCCTCCTCTGCCCTCCCCACACTTCTGTCGAAAATCACTGAAGGTTTTCACGTGATGATTTCCATGCTGGTTTATGATGTCTCTGAGGTCTCTGAGGAGAAGAGTTTAATTGTTCTCAGCAAATGACCTCAGCACTTCCAACTGTGGAAAATATTTTCAGATTGCACTGATGTGTGTGTTAGTTTTTTTTTATTTTTTATTTTTTCTGTGCTGCAAATCTGCTTGGTAACAGGAAGCTCGCTGCTGGCTTTGTCATTTCCCATCTTAAAAAAAAAAAAAAAATACAACTAAAATCCTTGCTCTTTGCCAGCAATCCCAGAGGCCTGACAGACTGCAAATGAGCCCTCTGGTTTTCCAAGCACATCTGTTGCCTTTGTCATGTAAAAACTGATTCCAATTCATGCCTGTAAATTAAGTAAAATGATAGTCCTAAGGACAAAAATTTAGCAGAGCTCAACAACCTGATATTATCAGTGTGGTATGACTGTGTCATGTTCACCAGGGCTTTATGTCTTTCACAACCTGCATGTCTTGATCTAGAACAAACCACAAATTTCAATTTAATTGATGCAATTGTACCATGCCTTGGCTCCTTGCCATGCTTTCTACCAACCTTCCAAAGGACAGGAAATAGAATAAGATTGAAGAAATTCTAGGTGCAACTAAATTGCTTGGGTTTTTGTATTTCTTTTTTGTTGTTTACTTGTTTACCTGCGAACCTTTTTTCATGTTCTTGTCTTCTTTTGGTTTGTTTTTTCATACCTCTTAGTTTATGAGTATATGCCTAACACAATGGATTTTATTAGTTCAAACATGACTTTGATTTACTTTTGTTTTTTTAAATAATAACTCCTTTGCTCTGTATAATATACATGTATAATTCACTCTAATATAAGCTTTTTCTGAGCAGATTAGAAAAGGTTTGCCTGGGAATGAAACTGAAATATATCTAAGCATGTCTATGTGCATAAACTTGCATAAACATTTGTATGAACTTGCTGCTTTTGTGTTTGGCTTTGAAAATATGTTCAACTTCTAGTGAAGTCATCAATAAACTCCATATATCCAAAGGCCTAATTTGAATTTAGCGTGAAAAGAAGTTGAGCGCAATCAACTACCTACTACTTGTTCTATATAGAGCTGCTGCAAAAAGCAGCTGTTTCCAGAGAGAATAATGGATATTTCATTTGGATTTTGCAGGGAAAGTGTCTAAGGGTTGTAGCAGAATGAGTTTTGTCAGTCTAAAGTTTTATGGTTTAAAAAAATAGTGAGCTGTTAGGTACTGAGATTTCATTGTTTTCTGTAAAATTTGTTAGATTGTCTAGTCTAGAAAAATCTTAAACTGATGATTTCCAAAGCTTTACCATTAAAGTGTCTCTCTCTTTGATTATTATTTTAAGCTGACATTTCTCTGCGTCTGGAATAGTTGTGCTATAATTGCTTCTTCTAGAGATAAACATGCAGGTGGAAATTACTGGACATTTTGCCTCACATTGTTCAGGACCTCATGGGATCATGAGAGGCATTTTAATGTAAATAAAAGCAGAAGCCACACAGACATTTAGGTAAAAAATTGCTTACCAAGGAACTAATGAAAATGACCTGGAAACAAAGAAAATTTTACTTGTTCAGAGACTAAATTAGTGTCAACCAAACCTCATGAGAAATTGAGACATTCTTAAAAGTTGGTGTCTCCAACTCTTTTGAATTTATACACACAAACTGACAATAATTAGTTTCCTGTTCTAACTTTTCCTCCCTCTTCTTCTGCCACACCAGAATTCAAATTTGATATAATCACAGCTAAAATCTTCTATAGGGACTCCTATAGATAGTTTCTAAACCCTCTTTAATCCTCCTTTTTGGTCAACTTTTTTGTTCTTTCCTTATCTGTCAAGGTTCAAAGCATAATATCCTTCTCACACTCATGTACTTCCATATACGTACTCTTTAGTTTTTGTAGTCATCTTCTTTCACTAATATTTTCTCGTCTGTCCAACAAAAAAATCACCTTACCTTGTGTAAAAAAACTGATACTACTTTTCAGAACCCAAGATAAAAAAAAATACATCATACAATTCATCCTACCAACAACTGGCAATCTAATAAGTAATAATTCCAGCACATTTATAATATTTCCAAGAAAGCTGATGCTTAAAAAAAAATGTTATAGGATGATTAGGAAGGTAATTTTTTTTCCCAGGGTAATTTAGTCAAGGCTGTCAAAATAATGGATTATAAAAAAATTACATTAAATAAACCCCTGGATCGTAAAATCCTGGATTAAATTTTACATGGACAGTTTTGAATATATATAAAAGTCCAAGAAATCAAGCACACACATGCATGAGACAAATCTCAAACACAAATAAATCTCATCAAATTCATGGCACTTGAGAAGGGAATTTTCAAACCATCTTAGGAAAAAAGAAAAAAAAGGGGGAAAGAAAAAAGGAAAATGGAAAACATAAAAAAAAAGGTATTGTAGACAAAGGCAAGAATTATGATTATAGGTGGTCAGTTTTGAAAACAAACAGAAATTAAGGTCACAAAGTCCTTGCAAAGGGTAGGACAGACTGTATTTTGCACAGCAGAATAACAAGGTAATTTAACTTAGATAATAGTTGAGTAAATTGGAACATAAATGAGGTGAATTTTTAGGACAATATGAGTAGGGCTTGTTAACCCTACTGAAATTAGTAGGAATTATTAACCTTACTTAAAGGCAAATAAGGAATTAACTATTTACTAAAACAAACAGGAGCAATTATCAAATAAAAATTCACTTCTCAGCTTTATCTTTCTTGACTGACTTAAACTTATTAGACCAGGAAATGTCTTCATGTTCTCCTGCAACTGAGTCCTACACCACACAAACTTGCTGAATAATGCATCAGTCCTTGGTCATCTTAGGTCAATAAAACTGTTTTGGGGCTGGAACAATATTTACCATGAGAATTGGACTGTTTGCAATATATACATCTGGGGAACTTGTTTTAGTCTGAATTATAAAGTAAAGCTTTTGTTGTAAGGTGAAGCATGGGCCTGCACAGTGCCCTAGAGAATTTAATATAGGAGTATTAATATTTATCTAGTCCTCCTAATATTGTCCTAAAAATTAAAAGTACCCTCTGGAATAAAGCTATTTCAGGATTCACTAGAGTGCTCAGAAATTCCTTTTATCTTATCTTACTTGTCCCTGAGAAAAAGTTATGCATAGTTAAAATATTGACAAGGCAAGAGGCTCTCAAATGTGCATTTATTTTACTGTCATAGGTGCCACTCATACCTATGGGTGTAATATCAATATCCTGTGTATGATTCTGTAAAGATTAATTTTACATGAATGTAAACCTACAGCAAGATTCAGACACTGAGACTGCAATAAGCTGAATTCAAATTGAAACCAGGAAGGAAGACAATTTTGGAAACCATCAGAAAAGTTTAAAAAAAAGCCCTAAACCAAAGCACACTTCAGTGCTTGACATGAGCCTGCCATGGAAATATCTATGTACATAAAGGATTCTCTGCTCCCCTCCTCCCACTGTTGACCCAATTCCTTTCTTTTCACCTCTTCAAGTGCCAGCAGTGCAAATTTAAAAAAAAACACAACTTCTGCCTAGTTCACACAGGGACAGTACACAAGTATTTAGAATATCATTTGTGTACAGTGGTCTCTATAATGATTCCTGGGTTTTTTTGCAATAAAAGTCTTTAATACTTTGGGTTTTTTATTTTTTTTCAGCTGCTGTAATATTTATAGAATGCTCCATTTAACCAAAGTAAAATGGCTGTGTTTTGGAGTAATGAAAAGCACCGCCAAAATCAGTGGTAAGATGGAAGAATTTTAAATGGATTGGTGCATTTCCTTGGTATAAAATATCAAATAGACTAAGCCATCAGTGAAAATGCTATCTTTAAATTCTTCATGTAAGCAACTTTGCAGAAGTAATGAAGTAATGAAAAATACATTGAATATTTGTAATTTTGCCTTTGCATATCATCATGCACTTGAGTGCATACTTTGTAGCAACAAAGAACCATATTTTGCTATTCTGATAGAAATGACTCATTTGTTTTCAGGTAAAAACTTGTGTTTGTACCTTTGACTATTAGGTTGCTACAGGAAAAATATTTTAAAAACTCTGTGTCAGAAATTTTGAAGGACAAAAGCTCTGCTCAGAGAAATCTGTTCTCAATGAGGACTTTTTAAAAATTTTGGTTTAACTGAAAAATCTGACATTCCAGGGCAGGTAATTCTTAAAACATTCAGCATTGACAATATGTCTCTGTCAGCCTGGCATAATTTTCTGCCTGTGCTTCTGGGCTACATATGGTCTGTCCAAGCTCAGTTAAAAATACATATACCTTCCAATTCCTTATTTGAGAGAGGAAAATTGCACTTTAATTTTAAGTACTTTCTTTTCTTATGTTTTTTTTCCCATAGCTACAATACAAGCATTTACTCTTTGGAAGAAAATAAAATAACCTGCATGCTTACACACCTTGAAAATTAATGACACTGTAAAGTGGCAACCCAAAGCTGGTGAAAGTATGGGTGTGATGAAAATGGTGTGAGCTGTAGAAACAGAGTTTAGAACTTTTTATAAGCTGTTGAAGCAGTGAGTTTCTCAGTATATTTTGAGCCCCAAGCAGCAAAGTCATGGGTCACAGTGTGTTAACACCACAGATTCTACCAGATACTCACTTCTCAAATTCATCACTGCTGAGAGAAGACTGGAGTGTTTAGGAAACCAAGGATAAACCTTGGAGCCCAAGCTATGATTTTACAAGCATGAGAGGCACACGGGGAGGAGCAGGAGTCTTCTTTGTCTGGTGCTTTGCACTGATTGCACTTCCCCTTTTAGAGTGATATTCAAAGCAGGACAGCTCGATAACCTTCTTGCACCTTCCCCTTGTAAACACCATGTGGTGACACCGTGCTCACAGTCTGTCTTGCAGGAGGAGGTGGCGTGCTAAGGAGGATATGAAAGCAACTGCCTGAGAGCTGAAGAATGTGTTAGCAAAAATAATTGCCTTTTTTTTAAAATTTATTTCTTTCCCCATCAAGACTCTGAGAAATTATTATCAGCACTGATTTTCAACAAACTTACGCCCAAGCCCTTAATATAATATATCAATACTATGTTTTAATATAGCTATAAACATCTTCAGGAAAAAATTATATTTAATTTTTTTTTTTTTGGCAACGGGCTAAGAGTAGCTAAGATAAAAATTCGTGCCTTCAGTGAAAGTGAGTTGAGCAGTGCAGAACAGAGCTCTGAGGCTGCAGTTGTCTATCCACAGTCCTTTCACATTTACCTATTGCACGAAATAATGGACAGCTGTGTCTTAGTATGTTTAGTGAGATGGATCAGGAAGTCTGGTTTCTTCATGTAGAATTTCAGGGCTCTCAGTTCTAACAGAATATTGTTCCTTCTTCTTTAGAGGAAAGGAGGAAATGGACATCACTTTCTTGAAGTCTTTCTATTTGTGGTATACTCTGCAAAAGTAGCAAGGGGATGAAATTAGAATATATGAGCGGTAGCCATGAGAATAAAGAGAGCCAAAGACTCCAGTCTGTATCAATCACATTCAGTGCAACAGCAACAACAACAACAGCAACAAAAACTATTACAAAAAGGTTATGTCATATTCATCAGCTCATCATTCCAACTTTAATAGCTTTGATGTCAAGAAAATGCTGTCAGCAAACTTGTGTTTGCCAGGTATTGAAAGGGCAAAATGACAGGGGACAGCAATTATCCTACCACGCACAGGAGAATGATTTTCATATCATGGGGGACTCAAATGTGTAATAATCATGAAGTGACCAAGAGTTTTTGTTACTGCTTTGAGCTTAATGGGATCAAACTTTGTTGTTAGAGAAGTCTGGGAAGTTACACAAACACATACCACTTTTAAGGTCATCAAATTTTGTAACCTAGAGCTGCAGGTGATAAAATTTCTTCATAATTTTATTTTAACAAAAGTAGTAGGAAAATTAAAAGACAGTGTCTTGATTGTTAATAAGACAAAAGAAACTAGTGCCTAGAAGTTAAAAAAAGGCATTTTTTTTTCACATTGGACATCTAGATTACCTAGTATATCTAACATTTCTCCACCCAGAGCTGATGGCGTTCCATGATCATTAAAATTCCCTAAACGTTTAAAATTAATATTTTTTCTTAAATTCAAAATTTTCATATTTTAAAGGGCCCGTAAAATCAAAAGGCTGAGGAAACGCTGAATCCAAGGAAGGTTTTTTTTTCCTTTCTACTCAAATCCTTATGATACATGGCTTCATCTGAAGGTCCCCCTTCATTTCACACACAGAAAAATTAACAACTCCTCTCATTCGTGGTGGAAAGAAGAATTGCTTTATTTTTTTGAAGTCTCTGGACTAGTTCTGTACCATCCCAGGCAATTAACCACCCCTAACAGTCTTCTTGATGACCCTGTAAGTATTCCATCAAACATCACCTGGGCACTGTGGAAGAATCAGGGAGCTGCTGAAGTATATCCTTAATAAACTGTGTCCCTGCAAAGTTACTCAAGTGTTACTGTCAACCAAGCTTCACATCCTTCATCACCCTGATAATCAGCTGGCTGCTGAAGATCATATATAACACAGGTCTGCCATTTGCAGGGCTTCACTTGAAAGACAGATGCCCCCAGTGACATAAATTGTGACCAGGGCTCTCAGGCAGTGAGGCTGGCAAGGAAATATGTGCTGACATCACTTTTCTGCACTTTACTGTGGCACTGACATTTATGCCATTTATTGCCAAGTGAGGGATGAAGAGAAAATAAAGGGCTAATGAAAGATGTCATTTAACTTCCATGGGAGTGTAAGGCATGAATTTTAATGGGAGTGTAAAAGAGATGTGCAGGAAATGCTGTGCTGAGCCACCCCAAAACCTCAGATGTGAGAGGGTCCTGTAGAGATGGACCCTTGAAATTTTCTGTCAAGTACATAAACAAAAGCAGAGATCATATAAACATGCTGGACACACAGATCAGTCTTTCTAGGCTCTGTGGCACCAGCCAAATTCCACAGATCAATAAGTAATTTTTTGTAAATTTATTTCTTTTCTCCAATGTACAGAGAAAAGAAGCTTTTCTTGTGAGTGGATAAAATCTGATTAGGTGAGGAGGAGACATCCAAAGAAAGTGACAATGGAAGAAATCTTCTGGCCTTCAGCAAGGGAACTTGACTTCTGTAACAGAATTAAGATAAAAATGAATTAAAACAAATTCAGTATTTAGGTTTGTAATTTTGGAATGTACAGATGGCTAATCCCCATATTTTTTTTCTATAGAGCACATTCTGATTTTCTGAAAATGGCATACCAATAGAACAAAAAAACCCAAACAGCAAAAGGAGAACATAAAATCTCTTTCTTCCTGCCCTACTCCCTCACACACCACAGGTTGATTTCTGAGACTTACATTACAAAGAAATAGTTTTTTCTTAAACTGAAGAATGTCAGGCTTATTGCACCCTTGAAACACTTTTCATAATGCCTGTATCTCACATCTTATCAGAGTGGAGCAGGATATGTGCTGCCTGACTGCCTCTCCCTCAGTCACTCTCAGAAATAATCTCCCAAACATCACACACAAAAAAAGCTGACATGGACGCACTTGTTTTAGCCAGGCACAGCCTTCACACATTTTTATTAGCCCAGTACATTAAGAAAATGACAAAATTTCTTGTGTAGTCTTCTTGTGATATTTGTGAGTGGCTGTTCATGCAAACTGTAATAGATTTTGCAATTTCACACCAACTTCAGGTAATGCAGGTGTGGCTGCCTGGACCAGAATTTTCCATTTTGAGAGACCAGGAATATACTTTCTTTTCCGTGTGCATGTCTAAAAATCATGGTTAAATAGAGCTTTCTTTCAGATTGCCAAGCAGCTACACACTGAAAGATGGTTGCCTGCTCAATATTTCCTTCACTCTAAAGATTTGGCTTTAACTGAAGAAAAGCTCTGAAAGCTTAAGAGTCTCTGCTACAGTTGTGAAGTGCTCTTCTAGCCTGGTAACAGCAATGTTACAACAGATTTTTTTGGTTTTTTAAGGCTTTTAATCATTCAGCAACAATTGAGATTTTTTTGTTAAACGGTAGAAAGCTCTCTTTGTGAAGAAAAAAATGTTTTAAGCAAAAGTGAAAAGGTTTTAAAATGTGAGTGCACCTATATATATACATAGATATAGATATAGATGATATAGATATAGATTAGATATAGATATAGATAGATATATAGATATAGATATAGATATATAGATATAGATATAGATATAGATTAGATATACATTTATTTATATAAAATATCACAGGTAGAAGCTGAGAAGACAAAGGTAAGAAACAACTATATCAGCATTATATCAGCATTATCACAGGTGAACTACTGGATTAGAAACCATGTACAGACAGAAAGTGTTCTCAGAACTCAGAGGGGCAGGTGGATTTCACCTCAGTGCTGAAAGAGCAAGGAGAGTATGACATGACAAATACCATGCAATGAGGAGAAGGTCCATGATAGCTGAAGGGGACATCTTTAAGGAAAGTCTTCAAAGCATACCAACTGTGTTGGGGCTTTTTGTTTGTTTGTTTGTTTGTTTGTTTTTGTTTGGTTTTTTAATTCCTTAATATGGTTTAAAATTTATGACAAGTGGTGGTACTTAGTCCAGAGTAGCTTTGAGAACTCTACTACTGATCTTGAATTTCAATGAACAGAAGTGCAGTTTTACATCTGAGGCAGAATGGCTTTGTGAGGGGCATCAGAGGGTCCAGGTAAGGGACAGGCTGACTGTTTGGGTGGATGCTCTGATGAGAAAGACTAGAAAGCTGTGTGGTCAGCAGGTTGAAAAACAGGTGAAAAACAGGTTTTCATGTAGAATAAGGAAAAACTTCCTAACCAGCAGGTCAGGGGGAGGCATTCTCTACCTCTGGACTGCAGTAATGGGGACATAACTGAAACAGAGGTCAGTTTTTGAGACATTTTGAGAGCAGTGACAGATTTGTTCAGCAG
>NW_005054632.1:306135-335479 GCF_000277835.1 Geospiza fortis
GGAAAGAGATCTGACCTGTGAGATCTGACCTGTGAGATCTGACCTTTAACTTAACCTCTTTTATGAAGTTAAAAGAACCATTAAATATCTTGTTTATTCTGAGACAGTGCAGGCTGGGAGTAAAATGGTCTGGCAAGCATCCAAAACTAAATATGGGAAAGATGATGAAGGGAAACTTTTCTGGGTAGTGCCACACGATAAAAATAGTGATGGTAACAACATGTTGTAGTTTAGGAGGTTCAAAGTAGACATAAAAACCTTTGTGAATGAGGGGAGTGCGCTAATAGGAGAGCTTAGTGGGAGAGGTTGTGAAATCCTAAAAATCACCAAGTCATAGAACAACTGAGTTGGAAAAAGCCTTTAAGATCTTTGAGTCCAACCACAAACCTCATGTCCCTCGTTGGAGCTTCTCAAGATTTAGATGGACAACCATGAATAGAAACGCAGAAATAGTACAAGACTTGAAAAGGAGCCTTCAAAACTTCTCCCCAGATGCCCCTCATCAGCAATTTCTCCTGCTATTTCCTTCCATAAAGCAGTTTGTTCCTTTTGGGATGGTATGTCTGTAATCTCTAATGTCTTGTAAGCCAGTTGTGCATTCTGAGGGTTTTGGTGAACTTTCAAGGTACATTATATATTAGAATATTCTGCCTTTTTCACTGCTATGTTTTTTTTCATAACACCTCTACTTTTTAACTTTTTAACAGATTTGCCTCTACTGGCCTGTGATTTTCTCAGTCTATCATTTTACATTCATCTGCATTTTATTTCATCTGCATCTTACTTATCCCATACTTAAAACCAAAGACCTGCTGGAACTCTTTGCAAATGTATCTTTCTTTTCACTAAACAAAATTTCTCATTCAAAAAAGGCGTGAGTGTCTAATGACCAGGTAGTACACCATAAATGCTGTTTTGTATTAATATGAATCTCTAGAGTTAACTTGGCTACTTTGAAATTCAAATCTATTTACATTTTTCTTAAATAAGTCATTGTTTATACATGTGAGACTGTTCCCCTTCCATGATTCTGTAATTCTGATTCTATCCAGTGGTGGGTTGTGGTGTTTGTGAGGTCCCCAGGACGAGGTGAGAGATGAGAATCTGACTCCATCTCCTCAGAAGACTGATTTATTATTTTATGATATTATATTATATTAAAAGAATACTATACTAAAACTATACTAAAGAAAGAGAAAGGAGACATCAGAAGGTTTAACAAGAATGAATAATAAAAGCTTGTGACTGACTCAGAGTCCAACACAGCTGGCTGTGATTGGTCATTAAGTAAAAACAATTCACATGGAACCAATCAAACATTCACCTGCTGGTAAACAATGTCCAGACCACATTCCAAAGCGGCAAACACAGGAGCAGCAATCAGATAATTATTGTTTTAATTCCTCACTGAGGAAAGCGAAGGGAAGGGAAGGGAAGGGAAGGGAAGGGAAGGGAGGGAAGGGAAGGGAGGAAGGGAGGGAGGGAGGGAGGAAGGAAGGAAGGAAGGAAGGAAGGAAGGAAGGAAGGAAGGAAGGAAGGAAGGAAGGAAGGAAAGAGGGATGTCAGAGAAAGATCCTTTATCTTTCACAAAAATCCCTTCGGTGACATGGATAAAGAAAATTGGCAAATTTCATGGAAATAATTCCTGGCATCGATCTGGAGGGAAAATGATAAATGTGAACTTTCTCAACTGAAAAGTGACTGTGTAAAAAGTGAAATTATTGAGACATTGTATATCTCAAGAATTAAGAATCTCAAAAATACAGGGAAGCTTTCATGGTCTTTGACTTGCTATTGAGGAGGAAAAGTGTGTAAAACTCTGTCGAATTTAATAATCTGTTAATAATCAAACTCAATCTGTTCCTGACCTTTAAAGGAAGATTGTTATATGACATTGATGAAGCTGAGATCAATTCTTTTTTGCAACCATCATCATGCCATACAACACCTGGGTTATTTTCCCGCTTTATGAATTTTATGCCTCTTTTGACACTCTCAATTTATGAGTTATTGTCCTTCAAGTGAATCATATGAATTTAAAATCATAAAATATTAAAGTTAAAGGAGCATGTGCATATCATTGCACCCTCACACAGTCAATAATTTAATCTATTTTGTTCACAAAGGTTTTAGAGAACTTTTCTTCACAAGTGCATCCATGGACAATCACTTTGTTTTGTGCACTTAACAATGTTTAACAGCCATAATTTCTTTGTACATTCAGCCTACCACCTCTACTTACACTTGATGCTGCTGTAACAATTATTTGTACTGACAAAAATGAAAGTAAGATTGTTGTGTTTTCATATTCATTCTTGTGCTTGAAAGTAAATATTTGTCTTCCTGTTTCCTGTTACATACAAAATGATAAAATGCTGGCACTTCCTTCTTTTGGTAAAATTCAGAGGTCTAAACCAGCAATTTAGATGAGGTCATATCTTGGAGAAAATCTTTTGACTTTGAGACACTAATAAATATTCTATTAAGATTCAATTAAATAAAAAATATTTGATAATATCATGAATTGTGTTGATCTTGAAGTACTCCCAATGTATGCTTAACTGATAAAATAGAGAATTAGGAGAAAAACTCCTGTGTTTTTAACTGACCAAATTTAGATTGGTCAGATTTAATCTCCATGTTCTTTCTAGAAATGAATCACCAGGAGAACAAGTAAATTTGCTACCATAGAGGACATGTCTGTCATTAAAGAGGACAGAAATTTTGCATGAAAGATGGCCATTAAAAGCAATATTTTGGGGGTGTAGTGGCAATGGTGAAAGACAGATTTTCAACACAGCCTGCTCCATTTTAATACAGAAATCCTAAAATTCAGGTTCCCAGGGATCATGCAGCTTGCAGTACCTACAGGTAGTCTTCAGACAGGGTAAGCAAAATGGGACTTTAAACTTGGAAGGTTTTTTCCAGGTAAACATTTAAATACAGTTGTCAGATAGGTAATCTCTATTTTGACTAAAATAGTTCAGGTTTGGGGGCTGTGGGTTTCATTTTCTTTTAATAGAAGCTTTTTGTGCCACTTAGAGACCAACTATACCATGAATTTAACATCTATTTGATTAAAATTTATTTACATTTATAAATAAAAATATATAAATTATAAATATAAATATATATATATGGATATATATCCATATATATAGAAAGTGTAAATATATGGGACTTCTCACACAAGTCACAGTTCTGTGAGATACAAAAATTTCTTGGTTCCTGAGATTTCACAGAACTACTCTTCTCATATGTCTTATTTTTCTGCAGGTCAGATCTCTAACTTTTTGATTTACTCACTCTACTCATACATTATTCAGGGTCAGATCCTCAAAACATGCTCAACTTGCATGTATCTCATACTCAAATATTACTGTCTATCATTTTACAAAATGAAAAGGCTTTTAAGCAGAAATTGCCTATTATTGCAGGCTCACACTGCTTTTGTTAATCAGGTGTGTTTTGCAAAGGCATGACATTGTTGTGTCACAGAATGTCTGCTTTGGGTGTTTTTAATTTCTTGTATTTGCTATACTTTTTCTCTCTCTTTTTTAAATTCTAACGGAGCAATAACCTAATTTGTGTATTGGAAAATAATACTCTACTTTTTTTTTGGCCTGCCTTGAACACTATAAAATTCCAAGTCTCAGAGGAAGTCTTCTTTTTACTGGAGTATTGAGAATAAATAAATACTGGAGGAAAATAAAAAGTGAAAACCCACCCATTCCAATAACAAAGCTCTATATTTTCTCAGGAAAAAAAAAAGAAAAAAGCCAGCAGAATTTGAAAAGATCCTTCTGTGTGCTCTTCCTTCTACAATGATTTCATGTATGTGTAAATAACAGACTTGAATATAGCTCTCTCTAAATTTTTCAAGAAAAATGAACTTGGTGGCTTTCATGATATCTGATGATTTTCTAGCCTTTAGTATTTTAGGGCAGCATCAACCTTTTTAGCAAATCTGCTTTCAATGCTCCAGTTAATACCAGGGGTAATCTCAGAACAGATAACTTAAGTTCTTTCTGAATTAAACTGTGCTTTTCCAATCACTTCTGGGCATTCAGTCCACAGGAGCAGTTGGAGCTGAAATAAACCTTCTCATCTCAAATACAGATATCATCACCAACCATTTCTATCTACAGATCTTCTCCTATTCTAGAAAAATTCAAACTCTTTTTGCTACTGAAAAGGAATTTCCACCAAATATAGTAATGTGTGTGCATATCTGTCCAAAAAAAAAAAAGAGAAGGTTTCAGCTTTAAATGTCACCAGTTTTGCACAATATAAAACAAAACAGCATTCTTCCAGCTGCTTGGTTTCAAATTTTTCAGTTTTAGATATCTTTGTGGGCAACAAAACCTTCATCAGATCTATAGATTATTGATCTGCAAGTCAATAAAAATTTAAGATGGGTACAATACACTTGGTGCTGATCTTCTTTTGTTCTGAGAATGATTTCTGAAAAGAGCCCCTTCTGTGCTGCAACAAGTCCTGTGAAACAGGAAAACAAGGAGCAAATCCTAACATACTGGAGAGAGAAAAAGAAAAATCAATGTAATGTTTTTGTACGGGATGCTCATTACTCCTATTTTCTTGATGGGTTTTCAGACAGAGATTTTGCCAGAGCCAGCCACGTGTATTGGTTCTTTAACCATATATTTTAAGCAGGTTAGTCTTGTTTACTACTCACCTAAGGAGCAAAAGACATAGGAGGCTTTAATGTGTTATATTTCCAAACAATATAAATATATAAATATTTTTGTGCCTTAAAGAATGATCTGCAAAGGAAAACAGACTCCCCCTGGGGAGCATTGTGAACTGCTTCCAAGTCAGTTCACAAGGCAGGTTGGGGAGCTCCTGATAAAAGATCTGCTTATCATCTAAATCATCACTGACATCTTTCTTACATAGCGTGAGAACAAGCTGCTTGGGTGGCACCTTAAGCACACTTCAAGACTCAAACATTCAGGTATCAAACAGCTGGAAGTTAACATTCCCACAATAACTATTTCCTGAGATACAAGAGAGAAAAAAGCTTTTGATTTTTTTTTCCCTTCAGGGCTTATTGCTTTGGATTTCTTCTCATGTGTTAGTACATCTGTGCATTAAACCCAACAGATTCGATCACAAAGAGGCACAAAATGATATTTTTTGTCTGTTTTCTACGCTGTCCTGTATGTGTTTTATGTGTTTTCTCATTCACATGTGTAAGAGCAGATGAATTGGAATCATGGAGTGTTTAGGGCAAGTTTGATGGCTCTCCCATTACATTTTATTTCAAAAATCAGATGCATTAATTTGTTTTAAGGCTTAAAAAATTAATAATCCACAAAAAATCCCGGAGATCAAGATGGTTATGAGTGCTGGCATGTAGCAATGCTTTTCAGCAGAAGAAGATCCTTATTCCCAAAGGATAAATATCAACCTAGGAGAGAGGGGTGTTTTAGGGCAGAAATGGAGCGAAACTTAGTTATTTTCTCCACAGCATTAAAGGACATGACTAACATACTTTAAAATGTCTTTATAAAGTAATATGAGATTCCATATTAATTGAAAAGATGTATATGTTCCCACAAAAGGAAAAAAATCACCCTTTAGGCTTGGAGAAGTAATTATTTCAGTTGAAGAGATGAAGTCTCTGCCCACTTAAATGCTGAAGCAGAAATAAAGATTCATCCCAAGATGAAATGAAATTTGGAAAACATACAGGAAGATGTTCCTTCAAATCACATCCTTGATTTTCTCATACTTAGTATGCAGAACACTTGACATTATTTCTTCCTGTTTTAGAAGTTCCACTGAATATAATCAAATTAACATTTTCAAGTTTTTAAGGTTCAGTTTCCTGTACTTATTTTTGATATTAAATACTGACCACATTGTCCTGGGCACTAGAAGAAGAAATAATAATGCAGACATATCATCAGAGTAGGCTACAGATTTATTAAATTATATCAGGGAATAATCCAGTAATACACATCCAAATAGATGAAATTTTTAAACTATTTCTGTCTGGTAGAGGCCTATCCTCAATTATCATTGCCCCATCCTTTCTCCTACCTCCAATCTGTTTAGTAAACAGGTTTTGAATAAATACTACAGAGTTTCTCTTCAGAAAGGAAAAAGAGACAAAAAAAGAGTTAAAACCTCTTTTCCCTAATAAATTAAAAGTATCCTTGTAATACTTTCTGAAATTTCTCATTTCTATGCTGTTTGAAAGTTCACTCTGGTGAGGAAACAGATTGCTAAAAATAAATAAATAATATTCTCCAAGTAAATAGAGAGAATAAGATCTTGCTGTATTAAGAAAATATTAATTTAACTGTTTGATTAATTTACTTAATGAAGAAGTTAAAAAAAATACATGTGAGAAAAAATACTTCAATATAATGTATTAGCACACTCCTAGTGTTGAAAAACCACATGGTGTGAGGACCACAGCAAAATTCCCAAAGTTAAAAATAATTTAAAATAATTTACAATAATAAAAAGTACTATCAATTTTTTCAGGGAGATAACGTATCACAAAATATAAAGATACATGTAATTTCTAATAATAGAAGAATTTTTAGAAACTATTATAACATGTGTAGCTTGCAAATAACAACTAAGAGAGAGGGTCCACAACATAGAGATATTAACTTATTAAAGGAAATATAACCTAGGAGCTAAAATTGAAGAACAAACATTGTTTCTTCAGCATGCATGATATGATTCCTGAAACAAAAATAGGCAGATGAAAGCCAAAATAATATGCAAATTACCACCATAAACTTAAGTAGCTGCACATGACCAGGAAGAGGACAAGGAATTAATTTTAAACTTATCAAATTAACCAAAAGAAGTCTCAAGCATTAGAGTGGATAGAAGAGTTGTCTGTCTACTTGTCTACCATTCACAAATGGGAGTCTATTCCTAGAGATGAAAGTAATCTATTAATTGCTTACTGGTTCTCCATTTCAGGGAAATTAAAACATAAGTCTTGATAAGGTGCATCATAAGGTGCAACAAATAATTGCTTTTGAGTTTGTATTTCTACTATTTTCCACAGCTAAAAACCCATAACATATAAGGGATGTCAATATGTCATCTTTTTCTTTTTTTTTTTCTCTATTAACAAAAATGAAGAGCTGTAAAGTTAAAAATCTCTGTACTTTCATTTGTAGTTTCCATCAAACTACAACCAAATCAAATGAACAAAATCTCTGGAAGGAGAGCCAACGGTGTTCTAATTTCAAGTGGGAATAGAATTTCATACAAAGCATGAATTACTTTTTCAAGTTGAACTGAGGAGCTTACTCCAAGCCATTTCCTAACTAATTTATTTATCTAGATTTCACAACATCTGAACTCCCCCAAAGAATTGCTCCTGTGAAGCCTTTTATCTTGCCTACACTTCAAATTCCTGGCTTCATCGTGAATTACCAATATCTGCTCAGATGCTGTGGATTTTTTTGCCCCTTGGAGTGTGACAACCTCTCCATTTGAAGCAGATTCTGCCAATAGCTATATGAGAATCCCCTCCAAATGTGATTATAAATGATCCTTAAATGCTGACTTTACTAATAGTAATCAGCTTACACAAGTGGAGGAATTTGTGCTCCCTTCCTGCATCCTCTCAGGAGCTTTCAAGGTCAAAACATGTCAAGGCTGTGCCTTAGAGATACTCTCAAAGCAAACAAGAGACAAAAATGCTCATTAGTGGGCTTCAAAATCAAATTATGAGAAAAGAACCCTTTGAACCAATTGAAGCCAGTGCATTGTCAGAGTGATGCTGGAAAGAGGCACAAAAGAGCAGCTGTTTGGTGGTACCACAGAGATTTACCAGCACATGTTTTGGTGTTTTTTTTCTCAGAATTGTGCTTTCCTGTTCTGCAACACATAGATACCCCTCTGCCTCCAAAAGCACTTTGAATTCTTCATGACCAGTTGGCCTGATGTGAATGTTGTTATTTCTAGAAGCACAAACAGCATGAAACTACAGTAGTTAAAATTGTAGTTCTCTCCAACAAACCTAACACAAAAAATTTATATATACCAGTAGCACAAAAGTCCTGGAAGTTTACAGAAAAGGAACTAATTGTTTAAAATATTTCAGCTCTTATTTTGGAGGAAGACTGGAAAAAAAATACACATATAAACATCAATAGAGGGCACATCAAGCTCAGTCTACTCTGTATCTTTTAATCTCCAGTTTCAAGACACACAATAAAAAAATTTTCTGAATTTTTGCTTTCCTACCTAGATGCACCCTGATATTCTCAATATTTCTGTAACAGTTCTTATGATTTTGCTCCTTCCCTTACATGCTGATGACATGATACTCTCATAGATCTGCCTATTGCAAACCCAAAATCTCTCTTCAATAGCATTATTTATTTTACATATATAATTTTATCGCATTAAGGTTGTTTTCCCACCTTAGGTTCTTCTACAGATCTATGCAATTATTATCTCACCGGTATGAAAATTAGTCGTTTCCTTTAAAATTCATAGAAGTTAATCAGAGTTCTGAGCTTTACAGTTGGCATTTTGTCTGTGCGTCTACCTGTGGGGTCTCCCAGAGCCCAGAGCCCCGTGCTGGGCCCGGAGCCCAGAGCCCCGTGCCGGGCCCAGAGCCCAGAGCCCCGTGCTGGGCCCAGAGCCCAGAGCCCCGTGCTGGGCCCAGCCCAGCGTGGGCAGCAGGGCAGGGGCCATTGTGCCCCTGTGCCCCTCAGGCAGAGCCCACCTGCAGAGCTGCCCCAGCCCTGGGCCAGCCCAGCAAGGAGCTGGAGCTGCTGCAGCCAGGCCACAGGAGGCTCCAGCATGGGCACAGGCATGGAGCAGCTCTCCTACAAGGACAGACTGGGAAAGCTGGGAATGTAGTGCCAGAGGGCAGGGCTGGCTGGGATCTTGGCAATGAGGAATTGTTCCCTGGCAGGGTGGGCAGGCCCTGGCACAGGGTGCCCAGAGCAGCTGGGGCTGCCCCTGCATCCCTGGCAGTGCCCAAGGCCAGGCTGCGCACTGGCACAGTGGGAGGTGTCCCTGCCATGGCTGGGGTAGGAATAGATAAGATTCAACATCTCTTCCAACCCAAATAATTCTTGGATTCTCTGATTCTTTGATCAAAACCACATGGCCATGAAACAAAATAAACTTTTAATTCATAGATAGTGAAATAAGAGTCTGGGCATTGATTTACCACCCAACACAGAGCATGATGCAGTAAGTGTTATGAGTTTTGGCGGCTGTGTCGCAGGAATCTGTAGGATGCATTTCACCTGTGAAAACACACATCATGTAATCTACCCTTGCTTCTTTTTTCTTCGTTAGATAACACGTTTTAGACACACAGTACTAGCAAAAATTGCTATTTCTTTGCAATTCTTTGAGTAAAAAGTGAAGAAAATGCTTCTTCTCATTTTGTCTTGAAATGGGTTGGTGAGGCCATCAAGGCTCCATAAAACATCCCAACCCAAATTTTTGGTATCAGCACTGTTTCAAGGTCTGATACTTCTTCTTGGATTACTCACAAAAGGAGTGAAATGTAAATCAGAGGCCCTTATTAAAATGAGACTGTTTTATTTTGGATACTTATTTAGTGAGGATAATATTTAACATTGCATTATAACCTATAAAAACTACTTCTGAATAATAAAGAAGCAGTAAATGTTCACTTAAAATAACCTATTGCTGGAACACTGATGATGAGACATTTACTTTCTATAAACAGAATATGGCATCAACAAGTAAAATATTTATGTAAAATTGAAGAATTAAAGACCAGGACAGGAGAAATGTGCAAATAACAATGGCATAAACTCAGAGACATCACTCTGTTTGCTTCAAAAAGCATTTTTGAGAATAAAACTCAGAGCAATTTGAGCTGAAAAAGGACATTTGAGGGCACAGATAAAAAAATTGCATACAAAACCCAGTACAATACTGATTTATTAACAATTTAACTATGCTACAACTTAGCATATTTCAGCAATTCTCAGGTTTCAAATATCAAAACTAGCAACAGCAAATATAAATGAACAGCATTAGGTGGTTTTATAAGCTGGTTAAAAATTAAATTAAACCAAAAATATACAGGAAAAATTGCCTATAATTTCCTTTTGCCTGTTAAATGAGAAAGGTGACTAAAATTTGTAGGGGAATATTTTATATTTCTGACTTTGCAAAGTGATCGAGTCCAAGTCATTACAACAGAGATGGATATGCTAAGGCTGAAATATTCTGGAAAATAAGAGCCTAAGAAATTTGGCCTATCTGAGTGACTAAAAGTACAGGAATATAAATCAGTCCATAGTTTATTTTTGAGAAAATTGACAATTTGAATTTTGTTGAAGTACACCCACAGGGGATATCCCTTTTCCCAAAGGAATTAGCTTGCTTCCTCATGATACATTTCTCTAAGTTTTCATTTAACTGGATAAGAATAAAAATAGTTGTTCACTAAATGGTTTGAGAATTGGTTTGGTAGTGATTGATATTGCCAGGGGAGTGACATCAAGTGTCTCTGAGCAAAAGGAGTTCTAAACATTTCTACAGAAATGTGTTCATGGTACAACACCAATATAATGAAAATCAAACCAAACCAAACCAAACCAGAACAACCCCCCCAAAAAACAGCCCAGCAAAAACGCCCAAAAACCAAACCAACAAACCAACAAAAACCTCAAACAAAAACCAAAGACCTCCAAAAATAAACAACCCCAAAAAACCACAAAAACTCATGAAGACGAAAACAAAACAAAACAAAACAAAACAAAAAAAAACCCAACCAACAAGAAACCAACCATCCAACAACCAACCAACAAACCAAAAAAGGCACCAAAATTTTCACAACCAAACCAAACCCGAAGCTCAAATCTACAGCCCCCAAAACCAGACTGAACCAAACCAGGAAAAAAAAAAAAAAAAAAACAAAAACCAAAACCCCCAAAGAAAATCAAAAAATTCCCCAAACCTAAACCAACAAACAACCCCAAAAATGACCCCCCCTTAACCACTCCCAAAACCCACAAAGATGGAAATGAAACAAAAAAATCCAACCAAGAATCAATCAAGTAAACAAGCAACAAGAAAAAATGCTTAAAAATCCCACAGTCAAAAAATCCCTAAACCCAACCCAACACCCTTACAAAAAAACCAAACCAAACCAAACCAAATCAAATCAAACTCCCCACACTAATACAAAAGAATAATGTTTGCATGGAAAATTTAGATGACCAGAATTTTTTTCCCTGAAGTATGAGAGATCCTTTAAGGGGGCCAGAACAGAAAAGTTGTGTTTTCTGCTTCTTTTTGAAGGTGACACCTTCTTACAGTGTGGTGTTAGGGCATTGAAAGGGATGAGAAACTTCAGATTTATCCTGCGCAGAACAATAAGTTGTCACAAAAACTCCACAACAAAAGCAAATTGTATAATTACATTATAAAGACAGATTGTTCCTAACCTCTAAATGTATAAAAAGAATATTTTTAAAACTAATGTCTGAAAAGAGAATATTTTATCAAAACCAGGAAATTGAATAGTTACCTCACAATGCTGAAATTAATTTATAATCTATTACCCTAACACCTTATTTTTATTTTTTCCTCTGTAACATAAAATATTATCAGTTATAGAGCTGCTTATAAAACATACCACTGTAAGAATTTGTTTTTCAGTGCTGTATTGGTACCTCCTGCTTTCTGTCCTTGGAATATATTCAGATTTTTAAGACCATGTTTCTTACTCTAAGGCAGATATTTTAGGCCCAACAAATGGAAATGAAATAGTGACCCCTTACACACTATGAGTTGCACATTCTGGCCTCAGGTGCTATAAACTCTTACATTTTCTAGGGGGCTAAAGTAATTGCTAACAGCCATGACCTCCATCACTACAAAGGTCATAAAAACACTGAAATCCCACTTGCAATTTTTTCTGACCGAGATTGGAGATGTCGAAAGCACTCAAAGACAACAAAAAAATATCTGATAGGAGGAGGATGTTTTGTAAGAAGCTCTTTTGCCTGGGGATGTTATTATTTTTTAAAGCAATTTCAAATGAAATATAACTGTTTGCAATACCTAATTATTTCATAGGTAGTCTTGCAGAAGTGCCTTTTCAAAGGGCTTCAGAATTAACCTCTCTGGTCGATTTATGCCCCATCTGAGACAATACATAAAATCCAGTTTCCACTAAAAAGGAAAAATGGTCACATTCAACTAAAACTGCCTGATGAAAACTATTTCATGCATTCAATTTTCTCTCATTATTTTTCCATACTCCTCTAGGGACCACCTTGGGAGAAAACAAACTGTGGGAACTGGGTTTGATTTGAAAAGCAAAGTGCACTCTAATAGACTGCTGTTGGAATGGGACAGACATGAAAGCAGTAATTCTTCTATGTCTTAATATATCACTCTTTCAAATTTTGGGGGAAAATGTAGATACTTGATTATGAGAAAAAGATTGATGTCAAGTGTGGTCCAAAGGACAGAAGCTCAAACCACACATAAAAGTCTACAGTCTAATATATTCTAATTTATATTGCATTTAAAATTTGGCAACATAGGTTTCTTAAAGGCCAATACTGTATTTAGTCAGAAAGTTTTTAATGTTCTAAAGGTACAATGCAATTGTTAGGAAAGATGGATCCAGATCGTCAGTGATGTTTTCTATATCTCTTTTACACGCACTACTTCTGATTTTTAGAAGCTCTCTGAATACAAATCCCAAACCAGAAGAAAAAAAATACTTTAGCAGGCTAGCAGAAGTTCAGGAATGAGGGGTACAACACTTCAGGAGTTTTATCTGTTTGACAGCATACCTAGCTTGTGAATATATTTCAGCAGAATTTACTAAGATTCAAATGGCTATTTTTAGAAAAAAAACTTCTTGCAACAGTAATCAGAAACTAATATTTGAGTAAATAGAGTTTGAAAGTACTTTGATGGATACTATTCTGAATTTCATTTTAATCAGCATTGTCATTGACCAGTAAAGATATTTCTATTAAGAAATTTAAAGATTTTGATACTCATCATCATCATCATCATCTCCAGAGGTTTTAATTTGAAATTTCCTTTCTCTGTTATTTTAAAGGATAAACTTACTCCATGGAATATGAACAGGAGTCTAGGAAATAAGCCTCTTTTTTTTGTTTGTATATAAGTTACCTTATTAATATTTCAGTTCATATAAGTACCTTTTCCAGCTATTCTCAGGCATTTACCTGAAAAGATTGCAGGAATTTCTTTAGGAAGTCGGATTATTACTGAAGCTGTAAGAATGAACCACCATATAGGTGAGAAAGGAAATTCAATCTACATTGTCTCCTGTCCCCATAACAACAAATCTTATCATTTAATTTAGTTTCTGCTCAGGTTGAATGTTATACATTTTATTCGAGTAAAAAATGAAAAAGCTAAACATACTTATTCTGAAAAAAATATGCAGTACAAATGATAAATTAAACAATCTCTTTCTGTAATAGCAAAAAAAAAAAAATTGAAAATAAAAAAAATCTTTCCATTTAAAAGACCATCTCTATCTCAGATTCTTTGGCTATTCCAAAAGTTTTTATTTTTCAGATAAAACATCAATAAAATCTGAGTAGATGAACTCAAATACATGAATTCAGCATCTTCCTGATTTTTCCTTTTCATCCAATATATATTCTAGAGCCAAAGTTAACATAAAATGGAACTTCAAAGAGTTTTAATAAAATTATACTCATCAATTCAGATATTCATAATTTCAATTTTCTTATGCTTGGGAAATGTGTTATGCAAAAATACATTCTTAAAACCAAAATAAAGGAGAATACTACAGACGGATGGGAGCAAAAAGAGCAAACAGAGAAATAATTAGAAACAAGGAACCTACAACATATTTTATATTGAAAACAAATAGAAACCACAGGCAGAAGGCTATATTTGATTAAATTTCTACAGAGAACAAGACATTTTATTATGCTGTGCATTGTACGAGTCATTTCAATAATAAAATGCAATTTAGTTTTACTACCAATGGCCTGTACAGTCTCCTAACGAATGGACATCATGAAAATAATACATATTGTTTATCATGGTGAGTTTGCAAGCCGTGAAAGAAATTTCAAGCAGTGGTCATCATTGCTCAGCCACAAGAAAGCACAGCTGGAAATTAAAAGAGCCGCTGTAAAGATGAGGAAAACAAAGAGTTTCTGGATTTTGTTATTCACATTTAAGGAAAAGTGCTGTGATATAGATACTTTATGTGTGTGCTGAAAAATATTTAGAAGACAGTTTTGGATTTAAGATGCCTAATTTGTGCAGTGAAATAGTCCAGCTTCTCAAAACTGTTATATTGGTCACCTTACAATTCTGAGTTATTTATATGAGACTGAAGAAAATGAATTTTGAAAAAGGAAAACCTGAAGAAGCCCCCCTAACAAACAAAGCTTCTGAACTGGAGAGGAAAACAGATGTTGCTTTCATTTAAATGGCATTTTGACCAAAACAATTACTACCTTGGGAAGGGAGGGAGGTCTTTAATATGTAACAGTGTGGGCATTTTCAGCATATGGATAAACTGCACCACATCTGCTAAGCAGATGCAGCAATGGGATAATTCTGAAATTCAGCAATAGTTAATCTTAAGGTGCCTTCTCCAATTCATTCCATGTTCCCTTGGGAATGTGACTGCCATTTATTGGCATGGTGTGTAATTAAGGAGTGGGGTGAAGTTTTCTTTTTCTGCCATTCTTAATTCACTTTCCCTGCATCCAGGAAATGAACCTCCCTGAGTTCCATCTTTGCCAAAGATATGCTTGGCCCTGGAAACAAAATGGAATGATGTGGGGTCAAAGACAAAGTGAGTGCTGAACAGCAAATCACAGCAGGTGAGGAAGCTGGGAAATCTACCTCTGGGTGGAACTGGGCAGAAACTTCTGGTTTCTGCATCCACACAGCCAAGATGAACCTTGAGTAAGTCTTTTTACATTCCTAGGCAGCGTATCTGCCCCAATTGTTTTAGAAAAATTGTCTTCAGAAAAAAAGCAAAATATCAACAAGAATTATGGGGAAGCTTATGTGAGAGTAAGTCCTGTGAGGAGCAGCTAAGGGAGCTGGGAAGGGGCCCAGCCTGGAGCAAAGGAGGCTCAGGGGGCCCTTGTGGCTCTGCACAGCTCCTGCCAGGAGGGCACAGCCGGGGGGTCGGGCTGTGCTCCAGGGAACGGGGACAGGAGCAGAGGGAACGGCCTCAGGCTGGGCCAGGGCAGGCTCAGGGTGGGCACGGCAGGAATTTCCCCATGGAAAGGGGGCTCAGGAACTGCCCTGGCACTGCCCAGGGGCGTTTGCAGTGCCCAGCCCTGCAGGTGTCACCTGGAGGTGGCACTCAGAGCTCTGGGCTGGGGACAAGGTGGGCACAGGTTGGTCTTGGAAGCTTTTTCCAATCTCACAGATTGCACTATTTTGTGATTTTGTGGTTAGGAACACACTGATGGTCAGCCACTGTGGAGAAAAGAAGGAAAGGTGATGAGGAAGGTGGAAATTTTCATTTCCTATCAGCTTTCCAATGTCTTCCAGCTGAACCTGGTTCTTTGTACCTGGATTAAGGCCCACCCCACTGTGGTAATGTTTCTTTTGGCTAATAATAATTAAGAACATCATCTTAAAAGAAATGCAGTCAGACTTGGAGATCCTGCACAGAATGAATGACAGCAGCTGTCCAGGATCCTCATGCCAAGCAGCCAACACCCCTCACAAAACAGTTCTGCTCACAAAACAATTCTGCTCACTGAACAATTTTGCTCACAGATACATTGCCATTACCTGTGGCTGCTTTATAAAACACTGAGATAACTTCTTTGACAACAAGGGCAACTTGCTCTGCCGCCTCTGTGGACCCTGATCTAAAATGTCATTCTAAACACAAACAGTTAATTGAAAAGCATTTTCATTTTTCAGTAGAAAAGTCGTCATAACAGATCATGCACAGCATGGATTCAGATAATTCACGTTTTTTATTTCATTCTTTAATGCCAGCTGTAAGCAAGAATTTAATACACCCAGACATGAGAGATACGTCTAATTTTTATTTTTTTTAATTCTTTCCTTTTTTGTGTGGCTTTGTGTGTTTATTTGTTGGAGTGGCAGAAGGAGCCAGGAAGATTTACAGACTTTATTTTCTGATAAGCCTCAGAAAGCAGAAGGTCAGAATTTTCATCCACCTGGAATCTAAAAAGCAATAAAATGTACAGACAACTCTCTCTTAAAATTAATATAATTCATTATTCCTTTCATGAGTATCTCTTAATACTACCCTATTTTTAAAATTCCTTTTCCTCCCACCACAACTACATTCACCAATTTTAGCCCCACTATGTTCAATGTTTTTAATTTGTGCGTACTCTTGGATCAGGAAGGTAAACAGAATTTCTTAGCTACCTGTTACACCATTTTCATCCCTTTTGTTTCCATTAAGTAAGGTTAGTTTTGAAACATCATACCCTAAGTTTGCCTTAGGAAAATTCCGAGAAAAAGAGACGAAGATGAAATTTTTTACAATGTGAAGATGGCAAAGGGTCAACAGAACAAAAAAAATCCCCCAAAACAGGAAAAAACCCAACCCAACCCAATTAAAACAACTTAACCTATCCCTGCGCCCAACCCTAGAAAACCAGATAAAATTAAATTATTTCCATATAATAGGTGAAACAAATTCAATTAATATGTAAGCTCTATAAAAAAAATTATAGTAATTATAGCAGAATTCCACAGAATTTCATCCAATTGAACTCCTTCTATCAGCAATATAGAAAGATGAAAGAGTGAGATAAAGATCCAATTTCCCATGATAGCATTCTCAAAAAAACTACGGCACTGTGGCTATTAAAGCAGGAAATAAATACCAAGACAAATTACCATGCAAGTCTGCCTACAGCTCTACAACTCAACTTCTTGGTGGAAAATTTAAATCAGGTTTAGACAGGCAATCCATGTTTATTTGTTCAAATAAACACAGAACTATTTAAAAAGCAATACGGGAAATGAAAACGCAATGAAACAAAGGACAACTAAAAGGATCAAATGCAACCTATGGGGGGAAAAAAGCCCAAAAAAAAATTAAAATAAAAATTAAAGTAAGCGAAACTGAGAAAAGATGATTTGGAAATTATAGGGAAATAACAAATAGTTAAGTATTTTTGACATTTACAGAAATTAGTGTTGTTTACTCCAACACTCTCTTATTTATTTACAATTCATATAGGGGACATCTACCCTGCAAATCACTTATGGTTGATTTTACTACATTAGGCAATTTATTCCACAACATTTGTTGCAATGGAAGCATGTGGACATTACCACAAGGCTGATCAGGTGCATTTTACCTCACAATTGTTCTAACATTGTTTAAAAATAAACTTGAATAGTGTAAACTTGAGTCATGGAATATCCAGATTTGGAAGGGGCTCATAAGAACTATAGAGTCCAACTCTTGTCCCTGAGAAGGACAAAATATAAAAAAGGACTAAATTTATCTCTCAGAATTTACACTCACTTCACATCTGCTTTTTTTTTAAATGCAAAAATACATTATTATGAAAGTTTTTTTGCTCCCCATTATGCTAAATTGTCCCTGTTGACCAGTATTGTATATATATCTTTTTTATTAGATAGACAATTTATACGTTGCATGCATCACATAAAGTTGATCAATTGTTTTTTCAGTAAGTTGCAGACCTGGCCATGAATTAACCAATAAGTAGTACGAAATAGTATTCTGCTTCTCAGCCTGGATTAAATGCCAGCTGCTTTGATCAAACATGTAAGAAAAGAAATCTATTACTTCCTAATGAACACAATGTTCTACAATCAACTTGATTGGTGTTATGCAGGGAATTACAATTTTACTCATTGTTGTTGGGAATGATATATTCCACTGCAGCATCAGCCAGGCCACAGAGATAAGAGGCTTTAAGAGTTTAATTAGAAAGGTTTTCAGTCTTAAAGATATGCAAAGAAGATTAATACTAGTGGGCTTGAAAGCTACATGGGATCTCTGATGACAACTCCAGCTTTGAGGCAAATACTTGTTTTCTAATTAAAACCCACGGTACTAAAAATGCTTTGAAGATATCTGTGCAGGCATCCTTATTCTCCAGCTGCAGTGACAATCAAAATATTGACACTAATCTAGATCTCTGCTCCCAGAGGTGCTGAGGGCAACAACTGGGATTTGCAGCTTTTGCCCCTGGAAATTTCCCCCATAGGAGATGGAGGTGTCAGTCACAGCCATCACCATCATCCTTCCATGGCCATTACACACATGAGATGGCACTTAGAGAAAAACACATGCATCAGATGATTCTGATAAAAAATTCTTGACAAAAATTCTGCCATTTTCTCTGCTTGTATTGAAGATGGCCGATTGAAATGATCTTACTCTGTGATGGCAGCCATTGTGAAACTGTGGAAACATGATGTTAGTAAATAATGAAATAATTTTGTCACTTGTGAGCTTTAAAAAAGAAACCAAACAAACAGTGACACAAAGATTTTGTGAGTTATGAAATAGGACAACAGGACCAACAATTACACAAATAAAAAATATTGCAAGTACTGAAGAGTAAATACAAGCTTTCTGAGACAGAAGTAGTGAGATAAATCCAAGAGGCATAAGGGGGAGAGAATAAGAGTGACCCAGTCTAACATCTCTGAAGATTAGTTTTCTAAATGCATTCTGTACTTCTGTGTGAGAGAACAGAGTGATACAGCCTTACATTCTAATTTTGGAGCCTTCTCATACGGAGAATGGTTGTGGCAGATACACCTTGTTCATACTAGACATTAAATAGAAACCTTTAACAGATGTCTCCCTGGCACTGTGAGCACTGCAAGTGCTGGAATAGCCTTGGCAGATAAACATTCATAATTAGATGTCAAACAAGGAGTCCCATTTGAATAAACAAAACTTTTCTATGCCACCGAGAGCTCCAAATATTGTACCTTGGTACATACAGAATGGGCAGCAAAAATGCCTGCTCTGAAAGGAAACAGGATGATAAAGATTTTAATTATGAAAAATGGTTATGTTTTCCCTATGAAAAGTGCTAAGTTTGTTTCTGGAAAGTCTAGACAGCCGTGGAAGAATCAACAGCTCACAAGGAACATATGTCTTTTTTACCTAGGGCAGCTGATATCAGTATGGTTTGAAAAATAACACTCCCAAACAAGATGTGTTTCTGTGGGGGGGAAAAAGTCATCAAAACCTAAAGAACTTAATCCTAGGCAAAAACAGAAGAATTAAATTTTCTTTTAAAATCAATGAACCCATGATATTCATTCATGTGAAGATTAATGTGTTTGAAGGCAGAGAATTCAGTTAGAAGGCAGAGGAAAAAGCAGCATAACCCATCAAAATGACTTAAAAATGAGCTTAAAGTAATAGCAAAGCAGGATGTGAGAAGTCTTTTAGCTAGAACTGGTGCCACAGGGATACCCACCCATGGGATTACAGAGTCCAAATGGAAAAAAATAATCTGCCTGGCAGAAATTGACCATTTATGCCTATTATCTCTGATGAGAGAACTAGATACATGCAAACATTCATCTTATTCTGATGCCTTTTAATCCAAATTTCTGATTTTACCCTGCAGGGAAGGAGAAGCTTCACACAGCAAGGGCACGAGACTTATTTAGAATCTGCCAAACAGTACTAGCATTTGTAGCAATGTTTTCCCAAAACACCAACTTAGCATCAAAGGGAGGAGAAATACTGATTTGCACAAGACTAGGCCTAGGTCTTGGTTTCAGTGAAGGAGCGGCACCTTAGGGGAGCTGGAATACCGGGCTGGTCCACAATCAGTGTTTGAACAACTGTAATTGATGCTGAAATCCTGCTAATCCGTTCCCTCCAAATGTCTGTCACTCCCCACTTTCTTTACAAACCAGAGGCACGTAATTATTCTTCCTGATTAAAGCCCGGGACTATTGGCATAAATTAATAAATTTATGGAGGCGTGTCTTAGCAAATAATGTTCACTTTGTGGACATTATGATGGGAAAGATGTGGTGAAAATGAAAGCAATGGCATCACTGAACTTTAGAAAAAGTGTCAGGGTGCCCTGGTCCATCCCACAGGCAGGTGTCCAGCTGGGGCTGGGATGTCCCCAGACAGGGACGCTCCAGGCCCTCCCTGGGCAGCTGTCCCAGGGCTCTGCTGTCCCTCCATGGACACAAGTTCTCCCTCCTGCTGCCCTGCACCTCGCTGCCCTTTCTTTGATGGCCCCTGCTGCTGCTGCTGGCACTGGCAGCACCGAGCAGAGCCCGGCCATGCTCTGGCAGCCCTGGAGATGTTTGGGTGCATTCATGGATCGCCTTGGCACGATCTGCTGGGGCAAGCGAGGTCCTGATGGTTCCTTCCCAGATCCCAAAAGTGCAAAACACAAACAGCAGGGGACTGTCAGTTCAATCACAGCAAATGCACCTTCATTGAGGGCCAACAGCAAATGTGATAGAGGGGTCAGAAAAGAAAACAAAGGATAGAAAGAAAGAGGGGAAGGGGAATATAGCTTCCAACGAGATGGAATCCTCATGGTCCAGCCACACAGATTCACCATGTCCGTAGGGGTTCACCAAAGTCATCTCAAAAGTTCAGTTTATACAGTCTCAATCCAAAGGAGTGGCACCTGGCCAAAGGTGGGGCAGACTCCTGGGCCATTGTGCTGAGACCCCTCGGTCTGTGGGGCAGGTGTGACGAGCAAGGCCAGGCCACCAAGTCAGAGCTCATGGGGCAGGTGCAGGCGTGTAAGGACAAGCCAGCATTGATCAGAACCTGCTCCAAGCAGTGTTCTGTGAAGGCACAGCGAGCACACCTGCAAACACTCACTGGGGATAACATCCAGAAATGTCCCCCTCAGCCAGGCCAGGGCTCCTGACCGGGGCCTTCAGGGCCCTTGCGGCGATCGTGAGGCGAATGAAGGGAACTTCGGAATGCCTCCTACACCCCTGTCATGGTTCCCTTGTGCAGCCTGCCCAGCCCAGAGACGCTGCAGAGCCCAAATCCTCTGTGTGCCTGCCCCGGAGCCTCTGCAGCAGCTCCTGGTGTCTCCTGTGCTGAGGAGCCCAGGGCTGGAGCCGGCCCTGCAGAGGAGCCTCACTGGGCAGGGCACAGGGGCAGCAGCCCCTCCCTCACCTGCTCCCACTCCATTCCTGATGCACACCAGGATATATATGTGTATATATTTTAAAAGAGAGAGGTTTAGAGATAGAGATAGAGATAGAGATAGAGATAGAGATAGAGATAGAGATAGAGATAGAGATAGAGATAGAGATAGAGATAGAGATAGAGATAGATAGAGATAGAGATGAGATAGAGATAGGTGTAGATAGATACTAGTACATCTTAACTTGCACATAGTAGGCCACTAATTCTCAGGCCCTTCCTAACTCTGGTGTTATTTTGAAGCCTAATTATCTTTCATCTACTTGTAATTAATTATACCACATGTTAAACAGATTACAATTCTCTTCTTAACTAATAACGAACTTGGTGTTTTCATTTGCCTGGGGCAAAGGTTATGAAATCAACAAGGAGGATCCGCATCCCAGGGAGCATCATCGGGCCTGCAGGATCCCCCAGCCCTGCCAAAGCCCTTGTCCTCTTGGCCTGGTGATTCATCTGTGAATGGTTGTTGCTGTTTATGGCACCACAGCATTAATTCAAAAGGCAGAGGATTTATAACAAAAGTTTTGTTTTTTTTTTACTGTAATGTCATCTCCATGCAATAAACAACATCAGTTTAATCTCTCATGAATGATAATAATTTTCTTGTTAAGTCCAAGCTACTATGAAATGGAATTTTCTGTATGTAAAAAACTGTCATACACGTAAATCTTGAGACCATGCCCACCATTGCTTGGTTCTGTCCCTCTTTCCCACCTTTCATTACCATGTCCAGATGCCTCTTGAATGTTTCCAGGGACTGAAAATTCATAGCATTTCTGTTGCAGTTCTTGGCCATGCTCACAGTGCAAAAGTGTTTTATTTAATTGTTTGTTAAGTGAATTACTCTTTGGGTTTTAATGAAACCATTTTAATTCCTGCATAAGTTTGTATTTGACCACTGAGCAGTGAATATTTGGTCTCCTTACTGCCATTCAGAAATTAAAAAAAAAATAAATAAAACAGAAGGGGTAAACAGAGAGAAAATAGAGAAAGGAGAGAAAAGGAAGAAGAGAGAAAAAGAGTATCAGAAACATTCACTGAAGTTATTAAAGACCCAGAAGAAAAAGAGAAAAAGAAGATTTTCTACTAGTTGAGCATGTTTCAAGGACCTGAAAATTGGGGAAGACCGTGAAAGGCAAGCCCGAGTAACTCCAAGCAAACATATCCCCGAAGATTTGTTTCTCTCTGTGACAACATGTAGCTGCAAAAGATTTATTCCCAGTCTTTATTCCCCCAGGATGCTGGGCTCTGATCCTCCCTGCTTCCCCCATGTTTGCCAAAGGTGTCACATTTGGCTGAATCCCCACTGAGTTTCAATTTAACCCAGTGTCCTGAGGCAGCCCTGCGCTGAATAAAGAGGAATTCTTGGTAGTGCTCTGTTTCTGGTTAGTTTAGTGCAGAAATGAAGGAAAACTGGAAATGTGGCAGTGAAAAGGAGAAAGAGAAAAATAAAATTAAAACAAAAATCAAGACAGTTTGCTTCAAGTGTGTGGCAAAGATGAAAGAAATTCATCGCAGATAAAGTTAGTCTCTGGAATTATTATTTTTTTCTATAAGAGACAAAAATTAATTACCAGTGGAATGAGCAATACCTAAGGTTATAGAAAATCCATAAATAATGTTAAAAATATGTATAAATATGTTTGAAATAAGAAGATGGAATAAATTTCAGAAGCCAAATTTTGTGTGCATGGTACAATTCTGTAAATTCTTCATTATCTTTTTTAAAATTACTTTTTATCTTAAACCTACAAATTTTCCTGTAAACCTTAGAAGTTCTAGCAAGGAAAATTAAAAACCTAAATTAATAGAGCAACACGCAAAAATTACTTAGGTCTTATTAAGTGATACTATGATTAGGTCAAACAATGTTTGTTTAAATATAAATTAAAAAGTACATACTTTTGAAACATTTATATTGGCCTTTAATGACAGAAATGTTATAAACATTGTATAAGAAGCTTTCAGCCTGACAAGATCTAAATTTTTAGGCTAACAAGGCTAAATTTTTATTTCCATATTGGATGCTTTTGTGAATTTCTTAAACCCTTTCAAAGTGACTCAAACAACTGATATATCTAATATATAACAGAGGTGTATGTTATACTTAACCACTTTATTTTTACAAATAGCTTATTAGCTGGAGTCACTTAGAATGGTTATTTGAGTTTAAAATTTTGAAAATTTAATTTTCTACGTATTTATTCTGGAATGTCATGCCAGACATTGAAATGCCTCTTATTTTATTTTCCTTTTTTTCTCCAGTTGGTTTAAAAATATGGAAGATTAGAGAAATTCAGACCATGGTGCCTAGTTAATCTACAAGTTATTTATTAACTAGATATTTAAACTAGAATGTAGTTAATTGTGGTGAAGGTCTAAGGGCAGGACTTGACAAGAGTTAATATGAATCAAAATGAAAGAAAGCTATTTGATATTTTCATATGGTTTGAAAAAAATTCATCTGGGCAAATTAATTTCTTGGATAGCTGCAGGAAGATTTTTCTGACGTTTATTCAAAGCTCAGGGAAGAGGACATTTTTGTTAAGGGAGATGATAAAAATTAGTAAAACCACAAATTATTTCAGCGATATGAAGGGACAGAGAGAGATCAGGCAGGGCCATGGCAAATTAAACTCTCAGGTGCAATATTTGTTAAAAAAGCACAAATTTCAGTGAGGATATAAAAGGATACTTCCCTCTGATTCAGTCAAATTCCCACACATTTCAGAAGAAGGAGGGGAAAATAAAACAAAAGACGAAAAGAAAGACTTGGAAGGATGGAGAATCACTCTCTAAAACTGCCAGGGCTCTTGTACCCATGATTCTCTTGATGTTAAGATCATTTGTTTTATGAGCTCCATGAATCCAATGGGATTATAAGGGATTAGCATGTAAAAAAGAGAGTTCCAAATTAGCTATTTCTCAAATTCAAGAGAAAAAGTATTTTAGGGAAAGGAATCTAGAGCCCCAACACACAATTAGCATTAATTAAAACTGTGCAGTGCTTACATGGCTGATGCAAATTCATGAGACCAATCTAAATATTTCCACTGAATTGATTTCCAGGGAAAAGAAATTTCTTTAATATGATTTTCTTGAAATTTCTGTCATGCCTACAAGATCCCTGCAGTTTAAAATGTTCCAGTTTGTGGCAACCTGATTATTCTCAAACAGAAGGTCTTTACATGTCTGGTTTCAGAAAATATTAAATAAATCCTGACATTTGCCTGTAGTCTAATTATGAGGAAACATATTGAAGAATAAATATTTTTTCCCAAGACTTTCTGATAGTTTCACTGTAAAAGAAATATTAGTCTAGGTGCAAAATGAAACATCTTTTATGTAAGAAGAATCCAAATAAATACCCTAATTTTCTAGATTTTCCAGAGGGAGTAACTTTTGTATAATCAGAAAGATTTTTGTCCACCACGATCACAGACAAATTAATATTAATTAAAATGTTCACATTTACTAGGAATAATCAATTTAAGCCCCACAACCAAAGAAATAAACAAGATATACAACATAGTCCACACTGAAAAAGATAAACTAATGCAGTATGTCATAATGCCACAAAAATTTTGGGAAAGCTCTAGATTTTAGGAGTGTTGCTAATGAAACCTGACTGCTGCAGAAAAAGTGGAGTTCAAAAACCATCCTGTGTATATAATAGATACTCAAAAGCGTAAATTATGCATTTGTTTTATATATAATTCAAATTTCAGTTAGACTTTATAATTCATCTCTGTAAATGATATATATATTTCATATAGCACAGCACCAGAGTGTTATCTTCCAGAAATATAGTCTCACAAACAGCAGCAAGTGCACAGTCAAAAGACCAAGAAAAAGCTATTACTATTAGATGCAGTGTAATTAAACTTGGCACAGCTGCTTAACAATATGCATGCCATAAAATAAAGGAGTGGGAAAAGCAGCAGTGTGATATTTCAGTGCAAAATCACCAAACATGTGCTGTAAAAGCACATTTTTAGGAGCACTTTGGTGGCATTTTCAACTCTTCAGGCTCCACTGAAAAAATATTTTGGGTTCCCAGTGTAAGAAAGATGTAGATAAATTGGTGTTCATTCAGCAAAATGCTTGGGCAATCAAGAACTTGCCATGTGAAAAGAGGCTGAAGGAAGGAGATTTTGTTTTGAAATGGAGGGGAAAAAGTGAGGAGACTTAGCATCTTCTTCCTACTGCCTGTGAGAAAAAAGAGGCTTTTTACTGACATGATTTCTGATGGGAAATACAGAAAAGGAGAAAAAACAATATGAGGACAATCAATGTCGCCAGGACAGGTTGTTTCATGACTCTGTTAGCCAAACCCCGAGGGAAATAGTGTAGAAAAGTAAGGTACAGAGAATATTTTTTCTGTTTGTTTCAGGATGTCTTAACTTCTAAGCAAACACTTACTTTAACTTTTGTTTATAGAGAAAATTTATTAGATTTTAAAATAGATTTGAATTTATAAAAGTGAAAAATAGATTTTAGAGAGTAAAGTGTATCACTTAGTGAGAAGTTTAAGATTTTTAGTATGTTGTAGATAGAAGCAAGATAAAAAAACCACAGTGCTGTTCTAAGTTTCTTATTCATACTTCTTCTTCCTTCTTATTACGTTTAAGTAGCACTCAATAATTAAGTAGAAAAGTCCACATTGCAAACTCTTTAAGACCAGTTATTAAGTTTGGAGGAAAATAATCTAAGTATCAAATCTTAATTAGATAATTTAGTCTTAAAAAACCTTATAACAAGAGGTAGTTAGCCATTTTCTACCTTACTACCAAACTCACCATTGTAAAACTACTAATAAAAATTAGTAAACACCTAAGTCCAAACATAAAATACCATCTCAAGTGCATTCAATCCAAACCCAGAGAAACCAATAACTGGTGCCCTGTGTAAAAGTGTGAATTTTGTGTTGACCCTGCTTTGATGGGGTTTTAGACTAAAAAAACCTCCTGAGGTCCATTCCATCCAGGATCCATAATATCGAGAAAAGTGGTGAGGAAGATGAGGAGGATTTAAAGGTAGGAAGAACTGCATGAGAGCCAGAGTTCAGGCATTGGCACAGTTTTGCCAAAACTCCTGAGTATGAAGCAATCAGAGGTGTGTGTAGTTGAGTCAGGAAAGGCACTGTATTTTCATCTGTTGACTGATGATTATATTAGTTATAGCTCATTTTGCAACATTTAAAGCCACGGTCACAAGTGAAAAGTTCAGATAAAACCAGAAGAACTTTAAAGAAATATCAAGAAAAGTCCGTCCTAGGTCTGCTGTTTCTAAATGGCTGGAATAAAAACAGCTTACCAGGGAAGAATTGAACTTATCTGCTCCCTACAAATAAGACTTGAAATCCATTAAAATTTAAATTTTAGATAAATTCGTTGGATTGAGAATGGTCTTTTGTAAAGTTGGAAAGCAAAATCAAATAATTGTTAAAAAATAATATTATTTTTTCACTGGATCTAAGGCAAGATACAAGAGCTCTCCTTTGAGGGCCCAAAATTCTATTTCCTTGTAGACATAAATCCTATAATCTAGAAGGAGGAGTGCTTTTGTTTTGCAATACAAGCCTGTCTCTAAGTTAAATCTCAATATATTTCCTGGACTAGGCTGTAAACACCAATAATTTATCTTAATTTTTTATTTGAGGCATAGATGGACTGAATTAATTCAGAGTGCATTTGCAATGCTGAGGCCCTCCTTCACTCATTAGGAAACCCTAAACAAATGACTCTTTCTCTTAATTAAGTGGTTAAACATCTGTGTAGGTGAACTCTAGCGCAGTTATCTCAAAATGAGATCCTGCACTCCCTGTGCTGTACAATTATTTTTTTTCTGGTAGCTTTGAATCCTGCTTTACAAACCCAAGATCCTTGTACACAGCATTGTATAAAATATGCTCTGCAATTAGGCAGCATATGGCATCAAAGAAAAATTATATATTTTCCTTCGACTAACAGCAAATTAAAAAAATAAAATTAAGGAACAAACTGGTAGAGCGTGGTTGTTTTCTAGCAGTTTAAGAATTTAGAGAAAATGACAAAGAAATATCAATAAACTCAGGGTACTGTAACATCTTGTCATTTCCAAATTTGAGACTGTATTTTTTGCCTAGAACTGATTGTTTCAATTAAGCAGTGTTCCCATTCTTGCATAATTATCTCCATATAAGTTGTCATTTCACTTTCAAGCAGCAGACTGGAGACTACTTAGTTCCTAAATAGAAAGAACAGTTGTGTTTTTAAGTAAACAAAGACATCAAGGACAGAAAACATTCTTATGCTGCCTGCCAAAAACATTATAAATGTGCTGGGATTTTTAACAGCAATTCTATTGCAATCACTGATTAAGTGTGCTATCAAATATCACAGACTTACATGTTTTAGGCAAATTCTGAGGACTTCTGATGCTGACAACTGTAAAGGAGATAAATTAAGAAAGATTATACATTGTAATTACACTATTTCACTGTGTTAATGACATACTGAAGGACTCACTTGCATTTTCTGAATGTGTAATCCCCACTAAAACTAAATTAACTGCTCCTACACTAGTCTTCACAGATATTTAGAATTTATATGTCAATCAGTGAAATGAACACACTCTTTTTCTTTCTGTATGAGAAATTACAGGCCACACAAGATGGTTTTGTAGTGCCATATGGCCAAGGACTACACAAAGTTGTTTTGCAAACTACTATGCTCTACTTGAAGATGGAAATAAATCCCCCAAATATAAGAGGAGAAAATGGGTGTAGAGTGAATTACAAAATCAGAAATTAATAATGTACATTTTGTTTTCAGTGTTTCCAGTGGGGGGGTCGAATTCAAACACACCTCCAAAAAAGGCACAACTCTTAGGTGAAGCAGAGAAAATGTCAATATTGTACCCAAATATTGATGCACAAATAGTGACTCACAGCTTTCCAGAACATGCAAGACTTTGGTCTGGGGTCAGACTTCAGAAACTTTTATAGTCTCATGGTGAGGCCAGCAGGGATATGAATACTGCAACACAAAATAGACCCAAAAAAAAAAAGCTTAATTTTGTCTTAGAAGTATGACTCGCTCTATGTAAGATCACGTTTTCTTGCTAAATAGCCAAATTTTAAAAATATGGAGAGTAAAGCAAGAGAGCCAAATGAAATGTGACTCACCTACCACTGTTCTGAGAAATTATCAGCTTTTTAACAACCCACATAAGTTGTTAGAAAGCGTTTAACACTTACATAAGTGTTTGAGACATAACAAGAAAATAAAAGAGTTTCACCTAAAATTATAATACAACACTCCTTTCATCTGTTTGAAAATTCTTTCCTAAGTCAATCTGGCCTCAAAATGTTCAGGTACGCAAAAGCAGATTTATCACCAGTTGATAAGTAAGGGGATGTAAATAAACTTTGAAGCTGCCAGAGGAGAAATTTTGGCAAAATTAGGATAGAAACCCTTCATTTTCGCAGCAGCCCATGGCGTTGGCTTCAGACTAATTGTCAGGCCCTCACCATGTCAAATTGCTCAAAGAATAGGAGAAAATTGCTTCAAACAAATGGCCACACTGGGGAGGAGGCTCCAGCCTTTTTAGCTCTGCTGGTAAATCTGCACCTGACACTGCAAACAGCTGGCAGGGCTTCAGTGCACATCTCCTGAGCCTCTCAGGGGGACAGGATAACATTGCTGCCAGGCTGATCCTGACAAAACCACCTCCAGTGGGAAGATCAAGCGGCTTTAAAGGGAAAAATGTGATTTTCTGGCTGATCCTCAGCGCTGGAATAGAGTTTTGGCTGCACCCTGAGTCCCTTTTTGAGCTGGTAAATCTCTCTAGGGAGAAGGCATGCATCAAACAGAGCTAATAATCATGTTTTTACTGACTTGGGGACTGATTTCATGGGTGGGGAGAGCTTAGTTTAGTAAGACCCTAGTCCCAGCAAAGCTCTTAAGTTTGGGTTTAACCCCAGTGTCATGGTTTGACACTGGCACAATGCCAGTGCCCCATGAAAATATATTTCCCTGGTGTTTGCTGTGAGATGTGACCAGGAAATAAGCAAAGCAGGCCTCTACCTTAGGGAAAAAAAAAAGTTTATTAACTAAACTACAAAAGGAAAACAAACCACACACACACACACACACACACACACAC
>NW_005054632.1:336185-339930 GCF_000277835.1 Geospiza fortis
GTGAGGGGTCAGGCCTACCTCTGCCAGGCGCAGGTTTCCCCTCTCCGCCCAGCTCGAAGCCGGGCAGGGGAGGCCTTGCCTCTTTGCTGACCGGAAATCAAAGAGCGAGCCCAAGGGAGTGCTCTGCTTCCAACCCCTGTGTTCTAGAGGCGCATCCACCCTCAGTGGCCATGCCTGGTGTCAATTTAAAATCTGGACACCTATTGGCCTCTGGCCACTCCATTCCCAGAAAACCTGCTTCCTGTAAACCCACGACACCCAGTCACATCAACATTTATGTGAAAATCTCAGAACAACTTGTACTTAAAATTAACGCATTACCAAGCTCAAAGTGTTACGTGGTGAAAGTCATGACAAACCCATGTGCTGGATGCAGTGAGAAAACACAAATTCTCCAATTTCTTTGCTTAGATTCTTGCTTAGGAAATGAAAGTTGCAATCCTACAAGCACCAGCACAGGCTGAATGTGGGCATGCAGGAATGTTTGCATGTAGGTTATAGCAGATATGTGTCCAAGTCAGGAATTTACTTCTATACTTTTGATTTTCATTAAAGAATATTGTGGCCTGTATTCTATGTAAGTAGCTCAGATTCATACAAAGAGGCACAGATTTATTTGTATGGATTATGACGTGAAAAATGAAGTTTAAATGTCTTATTATCAGATTGACACTCCTTTAGTATCAAAACTTGGAGTGGGAGATTCACAGTTATATTTTCAGAATTGTTTAAAAGTATTGTGCCAATATTTCATGTCAATCTTTAGAGCATTGATAGGGATAATCAGTGTGATTTTTTGACATATATGTTCCCACTGCATTTGCCTCTTTCTATATTCAACAGGGTCCCTGTGCCCCCGAATAAACAAAGTTAGACAGTTAGAACTGTAATTTTATAGTCCTACACTGATGCTGAAACAATGTGTTCTAATCTAGGAAGCATATCCATTTTCATAAGAGATAATATATATCTCCAAGGGTTTTTCTAATTACATTAAGCCCATTTAAACCTCTGATTACTGCAGTGAAAATGTGTATTCTTTAATGGATCAGACAGAGCAGCTTCCAGAAGCAGATGAGGGTACTTAATTTAGTTTGCAGTTTCATTAATGCAGACTTCAAAATAATTTAGAGACATAATCAACAGTGGCAATTCCCCTATCGTTTTATTAGATATATCTTTACCTTTTTCTTTTTGTTTGTTTTAATTACCATTATTTATTGCTTGTTCAAAGGTAAAAAAACCCCATTATATTGAAACATCATATTGAATTCTTCTGATACACAGTATTTGTAATGTAGCATATATTTGGAATCTGGAATCTGTTCTGTTTGCAAAATTAGTGACAAGTAGCAGATAAAATACCACTTCTGTCATCTATCTCTGCCTGACATGGCTGTAGGAAAATAATTGCTTGTAAGCCTCCTCCTTCTCATGTAGGTGTTCTGCCTAATTACTTGAGATCTGTTAATGTTTACCCTGGTCTCCACTTGGATCCTTTACGGCCCTGAAAACATCCTGCAGTTATAAAGACCCTGGGACAGCTCCTGCCAGTGCTGAACCCTACACTGACAAGAACTTGATACATTAACTGTGAGGTAGCTTGGATTTAATCCCCTAGAAAAGGCAACAGCCCTGTAGTTAGGGTAGATTTCATGTTCATAAATGCTTCACAACAGCATTCCTATCCATAAAACCCCATAAAAGGAGAGGGAAAACATTTGTGTTCTGATTCAGCACAAAAGTTTAAGAATTGAATTCATTGTTGGGACTGGAGAAGCGAGGAAAGGGGAACAGCCATGAGTTGAAAAGCAGTTAGAGACACTTTCACCCCCAAATTCATCACAGATGATACATTAAAGCATGCTTAGCCTCATAAATATGCGAGTAAATGCAGGGTAAAGAATGGAGAAATCAGTGCAGGAAAGCAATCATTTTTCAAAAGTAAAAATATTGAATGCTGTGCTCCCCTGCAGTCTGGATAGGCAGTGGGATCCCAATTAAAGTATTTTGAGATTCAATATTTTACTACCAGTTACCAATTTGGTTGTTTTATCAGAGAATGATTTAGGTCAGAAGGCACCTTAAGGCTCACCTCATTCCACCCCAGCCATGGCAGGGACACCTCCCACTGTGCCAGTGTCCAGCCTGGCCTTGGGCACTGCCAGGGATGCAGGGGCAGCCCCAGCTGCTCTGGGCACCCTGTGCCAGGGCCTGCCCACCCTGCCAGGGAACAATTCCTCATTGCCAAGATCCCAGCCAGCCCTGCCCTCTGGCACTGGCAGCCATTCCCTGGCTGCTGTCCCCGCAGCCCTTGGCAATTAGTGGGCGATGGGCAGCTGTGCCAGCCTTTCCTGCCAGCAGTGCTGCTCCATCCCTGTGCCCATGCTGGAGCCTCCTGTGGCCTGGCTGCAGCAGCTCCAGCTCCTTGCTGGGCTGGCCCAGGGCTGGGGCAGCTCTGCAGGTATGGGCTCACAGTGGCACACACAAGAAAAAAGGCAATTTTTTTGTTGTTGTTTTTGAAAGGATTTGAAAGCCATCTCTAAGACCCTTTCATACACAGACAAGTAAAGCACAGAAAAAATCAGTTATGATCAATCATGTTAAAAATTGCATTATAACTGGGTTAACCTGCCTCACCTTTCTAGCATGATGTATTAGACAAGAAATCTGAAACACTGTGCTACTTCAACTAATCATCTTTACATGGGGTGGAAAAGCACAGGCACAGATTTGACATCACTCTGAGGCGTTGACTTCAGCAGAGCAGCTGTTACCTCAGTATCTGGTGATGACAAAGGCATGATTTTTTTTTGTCCTGCTGTGCTGACTTGGTTTTGAAAACATTAAGAGTCTGAACGCGTTGGAAATCATCAAGTAGGACATCAGCGCAGAGATGTTTATGCTGAAAAAAAGGCCATGGGAGCTCAGCTGGTTTAGCCTAAAGAAGAAAAGGTTAAGGGTGATTTAAATTCATTTTTCATTGCCATGAAGGCAAGATACCTGATGCAGAAGACAAAATGAGGCTCAGAGCAGCACAGCTGAGAGTTGAGAGGCACACAGGTGGCACGAAGTGAGATTTCCACTGGATCTGTGTATTAAGGAGAAGCCTTTTCAAGGTCAGGATGATTAAGTACTGGAACTGCTCCCAGAGAGTTGGCAAAATCCCTGCCCTGAAATAATTTTTTTTTTTTTTTTTACTTCTTGACCAGTCAGGACCCTGAGGATGCTAATCCAAGTCTGAAGTTAATCCCTGCTTTGAATAACACAACCTCCTGTGTCCTTTCTAGTCTGCACAGTTCTGTGATCAATCCTGGCAAATCCTCTGCACTTAGAGAGCTCAGACCCTCGCAAACCTGTGACTCCTTATTGCCAGACCTCCTTGTAAAAGTTTGTTAAACATAAAAGTGAAAACAAGCTCTTGTTTTATAACAGGATTATAAAATGATCTTTAATCTGTGGGAGATGAGGATCCTTTCCTTCACATAGGTTAAACTGTAAATCAGAAATCTGTATTAATCTGTCCAATGTTTGTGTCTTCCCTTCTCCACAATATCAGAGATAAAAGAGGGATACTAAAATATTCAATTTATGTCCAACAAGGCTTTAGTGAAAATGTGAGCCTGTTAATTAATAAAGATATAATGTATAATTAAAAATAAAATGCAATAAATATACAGTACAAACATGTTTTATAGTATATATAATATAATATTAAATATATTCTATATAAAAATGTATTTCA
>NW_005054632.1:340428-344906 GCF_000277835.1 Geospiza fortis
ATGTCTTTATATATATTTTATATAATATATATTTATTTATATATAACATAAATATATATATATTATATATATATATATGTGGCTGACGCATAGTGCTTCTGACCAAGCAGAAAAAAGCAGAATGAGCCAATGGTTGTTTTTTTTTTTTTTGAAGTTGAGATGAATCTATGAGACAGAGAAAAAAAAAAGGTAATTTCAAAACATTATTTATTCAATTCTGGTAGTCATGATAAAAAAATTATGAAACAAATTCTCTTTAGGATTTCCTTTACAAGGTTGGTATAATTGGAATATTTTCAAATTGTCATGTTTGGTCTGGATCCTATGGAGAAATCTGATGTCTCAAAGTCAGTCTGGAGCTCTCAAGACATTCACTAATAAATGAAAAGGTAATTTCAAAACATTATTTATTCAATTCTGGTAGTCATGATAAAAAAATTATGAAACAAATTCTCTTTAGGATTTCCTTTACAAGGTTGGTATAATTGGAATATTTTCAAATTGTCATGTTTGGTCTGGATCCTATGGAGAAATCTGATGTCTCAAAGTCAGTCTGGAGCTCTCAAGACATTCACTAATAAATGCTAAGCTGGTGTAAAAATCTGAGTATAAGATTAATCTAATTAGTTAAACCATACAAAAAAACCCCAGCCCTACAAGAGGGAAATATTTTCTCATAGACAGGTCCTATGGGCAAATCAAGACCAAACTATAAATAAAGAAATTAAACTCTCTGTTTAAGAAAATTTGGACCACAGCAGTTTTTAATACCATGAATGATTAAATAGTTGGCAGTATAAGATAAGGAGTTTTTTAAAAGACAAATTTGCTATGTGTAGTCCATCTTGCCACAGTTTCAAAGTTAAAAAATTGTAGTTAGAAAATTCTAGTTTCTAATTATAGCCTTCTTTTCAACTCCTTGAATCCCTCCAGTTTCCTTTAGGCTATTTGGATATTTTTAGGACAGAGCTGTGTCTTAATATAAGCCTATTATATGAAGTTCCCATTTCCTACTTTAATTTCTAATTAGTTTTTTTTCTTTTAAAAATAGATACATGAACAATAGAAATAATAGATTAACCAGAAGAAAAACTTCCTCTATTATAATAAATAGTTCTATTTACTTAGAACTATTTTGGTGACATCAGAATTTTTAATGAGAACATTATTACTGTAATGAAATTGTAATCAAAACTGCGTTTCTGAAAGTTATTTAAATATTTCTAACAGCAACTACATCTCCTCTGGGAGTAAAGACTCCAAACATGGGCGGAGGAAATATACATAAATCTGAAAAAACTTTGTATATAGTCAAGTAAATAATGATATAATATGTAAATATTTCTTCACAAAACACAGAAGGAAGGAAGGAAGGAAGTGGCAGAAGGAAGTGGTGGAAGGAAGTGGCGGAAGTGGCGGAAGTGGCGGAAGTGGCGGAAGGAAGGAAGGAAGGAAGGAAGGAAGGAAGGCCAATGTATATTGGAAGGAAGGAAGTGGCGGAAGGAAGGAAGTGGTGGAAGGAAGTGGCGGAAGTGGCGGAAGTGGCGGGAAGGAAGGAAGGAAGGAAGGAAGGAAGGAAGGAAGGAAGGCCAAATCACTTAAAAATTAAGAATAAAGAATCTTCATTTGCAAAGTTATTCTTTTTTCTTGGTAAATACTGAATTCTGTGACACATCATCTTTTTAACCCTAAATCAAAAATGAGGTCAAAGCCTTACCTTTAGACATTTATTTCTTCCAACAGAAAGGGACTTTTCTTGTTCAAGTGCTGTGATTTTAGAAATGGACTCAGAATTCAACAGCCTGAGTTACATTTTGTCAAAATAGCTCAGACACCAAAATTGTTTTGAACATTTTACTCACAAACTCAGTCACTTAGGGCAGAGACAATAAAGGTTTTTGATGTATCTTTCAGTATTTAAAACCATTTACTTACTTACAGATATTTATCCAAAAACCATCAAATTTCAGCACATTTCAGAAAAAGACTTTTTGCCTTTTTACATGAGTTTTAGGCAGAATTTAACATGCAACATTGATCTTGTGTAGTGTTCCAATTTTTTTATTTGTTTGCTTGCTTAGCTTTGATTTAATTAAACATTTTGCTACAAATGGATATGCTCTCCAGTTGTGATCATTACGAGCTCACCCATCTTGAAAAGAATTTGTATTGTTTAATTACATTAATAATGGAATTGAAGTTTTAAATCAGTGTGAGTGTAGCAAGTGTATTAAAAAAAAAAAAAATAGAAGGGTTACAGTTTAGGGAAGGATTGCTTTCCCAGAGGCCAGGCAGCCAATGCTGTTCTCAAGATAACAGAGAGCAGAATCTGCTTCCTCAGAGTATCGCTAAGCAGCTTAGATCAATTCTTTTTTTTACAGAGCAAGCTCTAGCTGCTGTTCTTATTCACACAAAACATTTTATTTGTGTAGCTGGCTCCACTGGGTTGGGTTACTGGAGAGAGAGATACCTATTTAAAACTACACAGCTTGGAAGGAGCCTTTCAATAAAAGGGTTGCCTGTGTTTCCCAAACTAATAATCAATTTGGTTCCATAACTACTTAATTATCAGATTTTTTTTTTTAAGTAGAAGTCTAATAACTCACTGAATCAGTTAAGTAAGAAATTATTTTCCAATGGTAATGTGTTATCTTTTCTTCTCATTTCCCTTATTTCTTTTTTTACCTCATCTCTTTTGTGGCTTGATCCTGTATATATTCCCTTGTTATTCATGTGACTTTAAACGTGGTTAACTACTAGTCTTCTGTAAAAATAAATAAATAAAGTCAGAGGCTGGTAATTCAAACTTCCTTCTGCTTAATTAGGCAGCTAATGGGAGGAATTTGAATTTGCAGTACTGCAAGCACAGCTTTTGCACAGCTCTGCCAATTCAAATACATTTTGCTGGGCACTGGAATGTTGATATGGCCAAATTAATTGGAAAATGGGAGAAGTAAATTAAAAAATAATTTATTTCTCCGTGGAAGGGCAGACAAATAAAAATGTGCCTGTCTAGCTCCCTATGGCCCAGTAAGCCTGGGGCTATTAGCAGTTGGCATAGATTAAAGCTGCCTTCATGCTCCCAGCTATCCAAAACCATGGGACTGCTTCCTACTAAGAATTGATAAAATCTGAAGCTGGGTGAGGAAAATTCCCTGTTCTTTATGGCATTGATTTTTTTTTTCCTAGTGGGCATTTATCACTGGCACAGAGTTTGTAAATATTAAACACTTAACTAAAATATTAAACACTAGCAGTGGTGCCATCTGTCCAAAGAGAAATAGCACTCTGTGTGTTTTATTACAGATGTGGCAGGTGTTCTAAACACAGAGGGAATCAGCTAACCCAGCTCTTGTAAAATCACAAGAAGTCCTGAGGAACATGAGTCCCCAGCCAAGGAACAAATTTATGGAGTGTGAGATAAAGTTCAGAGTAACAGGTAATTTAGTTGAGGCAGTTTAGCAAAATCAAAATCATGTAAAGGCCAGTCCTAACTGCAAAGACGAATGCTTTCCTTTTTACCTCAAAGCAGAATTCAGGCGGTGAATTTTCTCACTCATTTATGGTTTGCAGAGGGTTATACCAAGTGATTTTTTGTCTTAAATTTTCCACCTTTCTATTTTTTATTTTATTTTATTTTTCATTTTACTCAAAGCTAGTTGTAGAAGTCTTTTCATTTTACTCAAAGCTTGTTGTACAAGTCTTTTCATTTTACTCAAAGCTTGTTGTACAAGTCTGGCAAATTTGTCTTCCTGTGATTGGAGAACATGCTGGAATTTGCTGGGAATGTCCAATTTTGTGGGTCCAAGAGAGGAGAAGGGTGAACACCCCAATTACTTTGATGACACTCTAAATGCAGTCATGCGCCTTGATTTATCCTTAAATAAATGCTTATGACAAGATCCTCAATGAAATAAAACCCAACCTGAAACTCTATTTGTCAAATAATTACAAATGTTTTCCTGCCTGAGGTCAATCATTAGGGTGTCAGGTGTTCAAAAAGTAGTGTTGTTTTCTTTTTTTTTTTTTTTTTAATTGTGTGTGGTTTTTTTTTGAAGAAAATTGTATGTATTGCAATGCTTCCTGCTGGTAACGTGCAGAGATTATGTGTCAATCAGACGCAGTTAAAATCATGGAGCTTATGGCACAGGCATAATTTTTCTTACCACGTGAGGAAAAAGAAAGATGCAGGAACAGTTTAGGCACCTGGAATATTTCATTATCTACCTCATTAGAGTCTGTGGGACACGGGAGAAGAGATCAGAAGAGCAGTCAATTATTCCTAGCTGAACAGAAAAGAAGCCGCGGACAGAAGTGTTCTCTGGAAGCAGCCTCAGTGCTTGGAAATGGGAATTTGGTGAACATGGAAGGGAAGGTTTTCATAGAGTCATAGAACCACAGACTGGTTTGGGTTGGGAGGGACCTCAAAGCCCATCCAGTGTCACCCCAGCCATGGCAGGGGCACCCCCCGCTCGGGC
>NW_005054632.1:344996-353147 GCF_000277835.1 Geospiza fortis
AAGAATTCCTCATTGCCAAGATCCCAGCCAGCCCTGCCCTCTAGCAGTTTGAATCCTTATTGTGGTTACTGTGAAAGGATCACAACAGGGATCAAAATCGTCTCCTGTTGTCCCGCCACAGAGAATATTCATGAAGGGTTTTCCAAGACCTTTTACAGCAGGCACAAAGCAACTGTAGGAGCTGCATAAATATTTTCAGATCAGAATGGTGGTTGGTATAGGGCTCTCCACAGATAAATAAGGCTTTAGAAACTCAAACCTTGTTAAGTTTCACATGTACTCAAAAACTCCTTTCCCCTTTGGCTTTCCTCTTCCTCTTCCCTTTTGCCTTCCCTTTCCCCTTCGTCTACCTCCTCTGCTTCCCCTTCCCCTTCCCCTTCCCCTTCCCCTTCCCCTTCCCCTTCCTCTTCCTCTTCCTCTTCCTCTTCCTCGTCCCATTCCTGTTCCTCTTCCTCCTGGACCAAAAGTAGATAAAAATAAGATAAAAGGGGCTTCAAAAAATGTTACTGTTCAGCTCACATTTCCAGGCACGTGATGGTGCCTTCCCCTTTCCTTTCCCCTCCTGCTACTCCTGCCAAATTAAACTTTTCATAATTATTACGTGATTTAGTGGATTCTGAGGTATGGGCAGGAAGGAAAAGGAGTAGGCAAACTTTGGTTTTGAAAGAGATAAAGCTGTACCAAAAATGAGCTAATCCCAACGCCAACTTTTGGGCTTAAAAACTCTGGTCTACTTAAAGTGTATTTCTAAGGGAAAAAAATAAAAAAGGAAAAAGAAAATTGGATTGCCTATATTTTATTTCCAGGGACTGCTATTAGGTCCTGGTGCATGCACTTTTGAGGACATTATATTAGACAGGAGGCAATTTTCCTTTGATCATGGGATATGGAATCCCAAAAATAAATTTCTCAATCTTTGCCTCAACAAAAGTCATTAAATTCATGGTCATTCTGAGCCCTGGAGCTCAAAAATATTTCCTTTGTGAAGCTGTAGCTTCTTTTTTTTTTTTTTTGACTGCAGAGCTTCACATTTTTCGTCTCTATGATAGCTATCTCTGAATTTAAATAAGCTATTAAGAGTGTTTACCATTTTTCCCCAGAGGTAACATGAGCTTGCAGAGCAAAAAGCTGCCTTCAGTGTCTATATTTCCATGTCCACTTTTAATAAAATGACTACTTAACTTCAATAAATATTTCTTAATGTGTGTCTCCCATTCCCAAGAAGTAAAAAGAGTCAGGCAAAAAAAAAAAAAATAATAGCACTCCATAAAAAGCATGAAATGGGATTAAGATGTTTGCTACAGGAGCTGTTACTAGCAAGTGTGATTTGTCTAATCTGCACATTTGATTTATTGATGGATAAATCAGCTGCAGGGGAAATGTGGTGAACTGAAATGGAAGAGTAAAGTCTCCAGTCACTCTGTGTGTCTAACTTCACAGCCTGCATTTATTTAGGAGGCCAGTCCAGAGAACATAAAGTTGTTTTTCGAGCTTAAAACGCGTGGCTACAGTATAAACGTTTGATGGGCTGCAGGTTTGGCTTGATTTGAAGAGGAGACAGCTATCTGCTGTCGAGTGGGAGGATGACAGTGCTTGTTGCTGATCCACAGAGAGAAATCTTTGTCACCCCTGTGCCTGCGACACTTCTCTCCTCCAGGAGCAGCTCATGTTGTGTCAGCACAAAGGAACTCCCACGCTGTCTGCTAATAATGGGCAAAGTGCCTCTGGCTGAGGTCTCCTCTGTGAGACAAGGATCTCTCGTTGTTGTTAGGGATGATGTGTGCACGTCCTCTCCCACCTCTCCTCTCTCCCTCAACCCTCAAAAGGAAAAATCAAACCCTCACCTCTAATAAAAGTGTTTGTGCCATCTGTCACTTGTGGATGACTGATGTCTGCCAACATTTGAAAAAAAAAAATGTTCATAGAATACAATAAAAAGTTACCAAGGAAAGGAGGAAAATAAAATTAAAAAAAAAAAAAAAGGGATTTAAGCTTATTTTCTAAGCATCTCTCAACAAGGAGAGATTTGAGTTATTCCCTTTCAGCACCATCATCACTGCCACTGTTGTTATTGTTATAATTTTTGTTTCCATTGTTTATTTTTGTTTAATTTTACTTGGTTTGTTGTTGCTTTGGGTTTGTCTTCTCCTTTTTTTTTTTTTCTTTTTTTTTCCCTAAATTTTGTGCCAAGGGTTACACTGCTGGTATCTCAACCCATGAGGTTTTTCTCACTTTTACTCTTCCAGTTCTCTTCCTCTGATCCTGCTGGAGGGGGAAGAGCGAGCCAGAGGCTTTGTGGTGCTCAGCTCCTCTCTGATTAAACCATGACATTTAGAGTTTTTAACGGGGAAAAACCAGAGCAATTTGGTCTTACCAGCATGAACAAATGCACACAGGTATCTCTTTAATTTGGTGCTGCCATTTCACATGGGGAACTTCAAAACCAGACTCTGAAATCTCTCACAAAAGGCTCTACCAGCCAAAGGTGGGTGACCAAAATAGATGTACTTGGGAAAAGGAGCACAGGAAGGAGTGAGATGGTGCTGTCAGAAGAGCTTATTTTTACCAAAGCCATATCAGCTCTAGGGGTGAGCTCCAGTAGAGGTTTTCGACAGAAAACCCCGCAAATGGCATTTATAAATAAAGCTGTGGGGAAGAGTGTGTTTGGGTGGCTTTCTCATTATTTGTCTTGAATCTTAAAATATAAACTTCAAGAATTCTTTGATGCCACTGTCTTATCTCAAAGCAATAAAAAAGCAGAGTGTTTCTACCATTGTGTTGTGTGCTGCCCTATGTAATAAAGAAAATAGTTTGTGATGTTTTAAAGGCTGGCTTTTTTTCTGGGTTTGGCTGTTTTGGCCATTTTGGGCAATTTTTTCTCCAAGAGATAGTAATTTTCCCTGGCTTCCATTAACTGAATGATACAATCAGGACAGATTGGAAGTTCTGATCAGAACCTTGCCTAAAAAATTGTGTTCAGACACAAGAACAGGAAAGACAATGGGAGAAATAGTTAATAAATCATTGTACCCATAACCTCTTTTTAAAGTAATAATTTGAGCATGTTTTTCCTGGCAGACTAAAATGACATGAGAAATAGTTCTTCTAAGGGCCAAAGTTTGAGGGGGTTTATTTTATTTGGATGTTTAATTTTTATTTCATGTTTCTCTTAAAATTATAATATATTGTCTGCGTTCTCAAAGAATACTGTTAATTAAAATATTTTGAAAGCTTGTGTTTATAAGAAAGTACTTTCCCCCCTAGATTTGGGGATGAAAAGAGCAGGTAAAACCATCTAACAAGTAAATATAATAAAAAATACTCAAATTTTACTGTGCTCAATCCAGCACTAGAAGCAATAGAGACAGTTTAATGAACTGGGGGTTTTTGCAGTTTTTGTTTGGTTTGGTTTGGTTTGGCATTTTTTTTTGTTTTGGTTTTGTTGTTTATTGTTTGTTGTTGTTTTTGATTTTGTTTTGGTTTTGGTTGTTGGGTAATATTTTTTTACCAAATACTTCTGGATTAAATCAAGAATGCTGGAGTGAGCTCTGTAAATATTTCAGCTTGAGTGTCTGCTGATTTTTGCGCCTCACTCACTGCAGCTCTTTCAGGTGGCAAAGTTGATTCCATGCAAATTTCCACTCCCCATCATCTCATTGATGAGGACCACAAAGAGAAGACCACAGGCCAAATTAAGAATAATTTAGCACCTTTATTAACTTAATAGTGAGGAGGGAACTTTTCTGGCAGTGATTTGATGATATTTTGCATGCATCTTGTCACACAAAAAAATTCCAATGCTGCATTATTAATATTATAGACGTGTCAAAGGGGTTTCCCAATACATTCAGTTATAAATAGTTACACATCTGTTACCTTTTGTGCATAAAAATTTCTGACTTCAGCCTTCTTACATCTTTGGGGGTTTTTTTCTAATATATATTTAAGAGATTTGTGAACAGAATATTCCTATGAGACTAGTGGGGGATGTTCCATATATAATCTGGAAATTATGTATATACACACATATATATATTAAAATTTATATTCTCTTTTAGCACTCACCTTAAGCACTGTGGGTATCAGAATTATTATTTCAGTGGAATGTAGAAAACCACAGTTTTAGTTAAAAGCTAAAAATCATTGTTTTCAGAATTGATTTTTTTTTTTGTCTTGATAATTCAGAGAAGTCCCAGCTGACTGGAATCTGGTGATATTTTTGGGGAATGCTGCAGAAGCCTGAGAAAAATTACCCAAAATATTTCCACAGCTTTTGGCAGCAAAGTGTTTAAATAATAGTGAATGAATGAATGAATGAATGAATGAATGAATGAATGAATGAATGAATGAAAATAAATAAATAAATAAATAAATAAGGTTGGTCATTATTTAAATTTTCTTGCAGAATTACAGGTTGGAGCATGGTCTGCACATGCTCAGTGCCCATCAAAATCAAACAGCAAGGCACAAAAAGTTGAGCCAAATTAGAATAACATTACTGGGCTGATGAAATGGCTTTTCACTTTAAAATGGAAAGTGGGGAGGACCAAACTTCCTACAGGCAACTCAGTTTAAAAAAGCTTCATGGTCCCTGCTTTAAAAACCTCTGAATTGCCCCATATTAGCAGAAAAGCATGTGGCTGAGTCACAGTGTATTTGAGAATCTGACATTTAGTGACACTTCTAAGATGAAAGTTTGCACATTGAGTAAAAATGAAATCAAGTGGTTTTCAGTTTTTCTGTCATTTTGAATTTTCACTTTGAAGCACAATTACATTAACAATGTCTAGTTGTTCTTATTGCTGATTTTGAGAAAACTCTCTTACAGATGTGCAAAATTAAGTATTTGGTTCCTTTTGGGCTTTTTTGGTGTATGCTTTTCAGGATAATTAAAAAACCCCAAGGGTAGCTAGGAAACCATTGAGAATTCTGTGTAAGAATTCTGTCACAACCAAATGGAGATTTTTCTTCATTTTGTAATTTACACAATATTTCAATTGCCTAATTATCTTGGAAGGCGTGTTTGAGGCAGTTGAAAATGTTCAGGTGGTGGCTTGAAATTAGGAAAAGAATTTTAAAATAGGTGTTTTGTTCAACCTTTCATGAAAAAGTTCTGTCATTGGGGCTGTTGCTTTTCACTGTGTTGGTGAGATTGCCACAAATGCTTATCAGAGGATCTGAAATTTGTGTTCTGGTTCCCTGATTTTTAGCTTATCCTGGTGTATTGAGTTTAGCTCTGGTTCTGTGAGGTTTTGACAGCAGAAATGATAAAATTTAAATTCTCAGATTTAGCTCATTCAGCTAAAACGGCCTGGGTTTTGTTCCTCTATGAAACAAGTCCTCCAAGTGAAGACATCCTACCTAAAACAAGAACCTCGGGATTAAAGTCTCCCAGCTCCTCCTCAAAATGAGGTTGTCAGAGCCAAATATGTCAGGTATTTCAGTAATGAATTCACAAAAGAGCAGAGCAGGTGTGATGGGCTGTGCTCTGGGGGAGCCCTTGGCAGGAGTCCTGGGTTTCCAAAGGAGAGACAAAGCACAGATGAGTTTCACACAGGGAATTGCTTTGGGACCACCTCGCGTCATTTACTCAATTATTCATTTTAAATGACAGCGCTTCCTGGTGCAAAATATTTCATCTTTGCCCCTAGAAAAGCAGCATAATCGAATTTAAGAAGTTAGAATAAAAATTGATGCTCTTGGTTATTTCAAAAAACCTTAGTGCTTGTTTTTGTGGTGCCATTTTTTGAGCTCCTCTGCTGCACTTGCATTGCTGGAAGGGTCTTTGTGGCCCTTTCTCATGTGTATGTCGTTATTATGTCCCATTTCCACTCAGATTCAGATTTAAAAATAGGCTGGGGTTCATTTTTTTTCACCATAGTAATGTTCTGTTAGCAGCAGTGAATATACTTGAAATTGTGTTGTTGCTGAACTCTGTCACATCACTCCTGAAAACATTTCTAGTAAACACAGGAGAGAGAAAACACCTATAACATAAATAAGAAATAAAGTTTTGCTCCCTCAGCTTGACTTATACCAGGATTTCATTTAAAAGGAGACATACTTATCTTTTTAAAATATTATATTTTTGCAGATAAAAATGTTAAGCATTTTGAAATTCAATTAAATAATTATATATGGAGTATGTAAGACTGAAAATTTGAAGAAATCTTCACCAATTGGCTTGAATTTTCAGATCTTTGGGAGTCTGTCTTTTGGGTAAAACATAATTTATTTATTTTAAACAGTCTTTACCCCTAGTTGATGACAAACTTTAACATATAGGCAATCATTTAGGAAAAAGCAAGCCAAATTAAACAATTACAGAATATACTATTTCAGAATTATAGAATATAAATATATAATTATATATGAAGCAAAAAAAAAAGAAAATGTGCTGCAGTAAAGTACTCTCTTCACATGGAGATCATATTTCCCTCTTTAAATAATAATAATAAAAGTTTTAAATACGTACTTGTTCCTTTGCTAACCATAATCTGAAAGAAAAACGTCATGTGGATGAAATCTTTAAATCAGGTGGGATTTGGGGATTCATTTCAAATTTAAAATTCCCAGGGCAACTTATGCAAATTAGTAGAGTGTGCAAATAATTGATTTTACGAATTAGAAATTGTGTCCGTGTGACACAACAATTTAATAAACACCACCTGGAATTTTTCCACGTGTTGCAAAGCTCTGCACCAACAGCACTGAAATGGAAATATGTAAAAGAAAAAATTGAGGATGCAGGTCAAGATTCACTGAAATTAGTAGAAGAACCCCAAATTCTTATGTGGTTTTTTTGGTTGGTTTGGTGTTTTTTGTTGGTTTTGTTTGGGTTTTTTTTTTTGTTTGTTTGTTTTGGTTTTTTGTTTTTGTTTTTTGGGTTTTGTTATTTTGTTGTTATTGTCGTTGTGGTTTTTTTTTTAACAGAAAAAAATTCAGCTGCAGAAGATGATTTCTAACATGCTCCCACCGATGAGTTTTATCTGGATTGTCCCATCCTGCCCATTCATCTTGGGTGCGTGGATAATTTCTGCAAAAAGCAGCAGCTAATTGCTTGGCTAATTGCACTGCTCTACACAAGGAGCTCCTCAGTCTGAGCCTGACAAATGAAGCTCAGGGCAGGGATAGGAAACACACAACAGGTTAACTTTTCTCCTTTATTCAGCTCCTGAAGACTCTCAGTGGCATTTACATGGCGTGAAATGGCAATTTAATTTCATATTTTCTTGTGGCTTTAAGCAATTAGTAGGAAAAAACTCCCTGGTTTCATGAAGTTATGACTGTTATTTTCTCTAATTATGCAAAAATAAATACATTTTCTCCTTCTTAAGGAGGAGAAAATAGGGTGTGTATTTATACAAGAATACAACTGACATTTAAAAGTAGCTAAATAATTATTTTACTGATACCTGCAGTCACTGAAGCAAGTAAAATGTAAATTTTAAACAGGAATGGTCAGTTATTAAATTCTGATATTGATATTATTTTGTAACCAAGGTGTATGATACAACAGAGATAGCTTAACATTATACTGGCAGATGAGGCAGATTGCAAGCAAACATTAATTTCAAGTATCAAAAATCCCTGTTGCCATTCAATTCCAACGTGTCAAGAGTTGTACTCAAGAGCAGGATGGCGTGGTCTGATATCCACATGATATTTGTCATTGTGTACAGAATGGGTACAGGAAATGTTCTTTTCCAGCACAACCTGCTCCAACAACAAATGCTCATCCTCATGAGACAGTCAAAATACCCTTGGCCCTGGAAAATGCTTTTTTTCTAGGTTTTCCACTGGACTGGAAATGAGAACAATTTTCTTCAGCTTGCTTTGCCTGAAGGATTCTTGTATTTATGTGAATGTATTCTTTAAATATATATATATATATATGTACGTGTGTGTATATATATATGTGTATATGTATGTATGTATGTTCTCAAATTCTGGCCTGCAATTTGTACACACCAGTTTCTATGCACAGCCACACTGGGAGGATGGATGCTAAGAAAGCTCTAAATTGCATCACCACAAGGTGTTTCCTCTCAGTCCCAATGGTTTTGGCACAAATGTAAAACTCTGTTGACACCAGTGGAATTTCTCTCCCATTTCCTAGGGAATTGGAAGAGAATCAGGCACAAACATCTT
>NW_005054632.1:353263-353579 GCF_000277835.1 Geospiza fortis
ATTTCATCTCCTCTGGAAAAGCTGTAAGTTGTGTCAGATTTCTTCTCTTTTGGAGTGAAAGCTGGGCAGTTTGCAATAGTTAGAGATTAGTGGTATAGTAAAGATATTTATGATATAGAGATATAATTACACACAATTTGCCAAAATAGCAAGAAGTGGGGTCTGAACAAGCTGTATTTCTTACAAATTCACCAGAACAACAGTTTTATCTCCCAGAATCAAAACTCATGTTCCCTGGCAAGGCCAAAAACCAAAGTCTATTTAAGGTAGCTCAAAATAACTCGAGAGTGCATATATTTATATTTATATTATTAAG
>NW_005054632.1:353844-357174 GCF_000277835.1 Geospiza fortis
ATATAAATTTATATAAATATATATATATAATTTTTTTTGGAGACTCGTGCAGCAGTCCTTTTAATTGAGTGCCCATTTCACAGCTGAGTCACAGACTCCTGAGCAGGTTACAGGGGAATAGTGAGAGGCTTTTCATTTATGCTGCCACCAGACATAACTGTTAATGCTGTTCTTGCATTTAACACCTTTCACCAGTTTACTGGAGCATGAGCCCTGTAGTGCACATCACTGAGCTCCCCAGCACCTCAGATGGAAACACATTTGCAGAACAGCTCCCGAGCGATTAAAATGGAAAATAATTTCTTTTATTGCAGATGTACTAATTTACAGTGTACCATTAGTATCAGCTTCTCCATTAACTCACTGAACAGACTAATGCCAGAAAGGATGTGAGCTGAGCTCCTTCTCCCCCTCCCACAGCCTTCCTTGGGCATTTATTCCTGTGGCATAATCAGCTCTCAAGGCAAAGGTTTTGCAATAGCAGTAAATGACATAATTATTTTAGAAACACATAATTGCAAGGTGTGTTTCAAAGTCCAAGGGATTATTTTCACTATATTACTGGGGGGAGGAAGATTAATTTTAAAGATATCATGTGTCTCTCCTTTCAAGACAGTGTTTGTTACAACAACAACAACAACAAAAAACTTAGCATAAGTTTAATCTTGCATTGATCTTTGTTTTATTTTGGTTTTTTATTTTGTTTTGTTTGGGTTTTTTGTTTTGGTTTGGTTTTTGTTTGTTTGTTTGTTTGTGGGGTTTTTGTGTACTTTTTTTTTGGTTTGGGTTTTTTGTTTGTTTGTTTTTTGTTTTTTGGTTTTTGTTTTTTTTTTCCTGGTCAAGCTGTTTGAGATTAATACTCCACAGAAATTAAATTAATGGGAAGTACTGCCAAAAGGACAGGAATTTCCCCTTTTTTTGTCCTTTTGTTTTTTATGAGAGGTTTACTGACCCACTGAGATTGAATATCTGGGGAGACACTGCTCCAAATCAATGGAATATGATAATGTAAACAACTTTAATTTGTAGTTATAGCATAATATCCAGCTAGTCCGGCAGAGCACTAAAGCAAGAAGCAATTAATTTTTGTGTGAACTCTTTTATGGAAAATTAGACATTTACCAAGCTTTTAATTTAGGTTTCACTTTGTAAGCAAGGACTCATAATTATCACCCTCAATCCTTTTTTGTTTTGCGTTCACAACCTTTATTGCTCAGGAATAATGGATAGCTAAATGAGTTAATCTGTGAACATTTTAATAAAATCATGAGTTTTCATTCTTTATTATTTAAAGAAAAATGCTAGGACAACTTTGATTTCTCTAAACTTCTCTGGTGCAAATACCATGGAGAATTGTTCTAAATTACTCTTTAATTAGATGAAAACACAGGAACAGAATCATGCAACCGAGGCAGAAAATTGATTTTGTAGGTTAAATATGCATTTATGGATTTTATGTCTATTTCCAAAATGCACCCCACTGATAGCTCAAAGAGAGTTAGTTTTGGTATGAATGTCAGGAATAGGAGTTAAAGGGATATTTAAATGTAATGGAAATGAATCTAAGTAACAGTGTGTAGTAAAATGTAATAAGTTATCCTGTTGCTTTTCTGGTTGGTTTAAATTGTGACATGGCAGGTCCCACAGCCCAATTATTTTTTCAGCATTTTCATTTTCTCTGTTTTTTTTTTTTTCTTTCTGTTTCTAAACTCATAATTTTGAGTCTGAAGGTCAAGCTAAAAACCTTTGATATTTACACTTTTTTTCCCATTCTGCTTGTGGAACATGACTGCTGCAAGCTCCACCATGACATTTAAGGGGAAAAATGTTAAAAATATATTATAGCTTCCTCTCACACTGTTAGACCACTAAAAAACTGCTTATTTTGCTGACCAGATGGGAACCCTTCGTTTTGTTTTTTATCTTAAACCCCAAAACTGAACTGAAATCCCCCCAAACGGAATTTACAATGCATCAAATGTTAAGAGTACCACTTCAGCAACCTTAAAAAGATATTTGTTTGTGCTTTGGCCTTTTATTTACGTGGTGATTTCAAGAGAATTTTGACTTTTGATTTAAAACATAAAACTACCATCATATTCCTCTTTCATGGCAGAATTGTCTTGTTCCATTCCCCTGAACACCAGAGAGTTAAGATGAAATATCTACTAAACAACCCTCCGTGTGTACCTTTTAAGCAAAGTAGAAACTATTTCCATAAAATATCAAGTAACACTTTTGGAAAGAAAAGAAAAAAGGTATTTGTTGGTGGATATTTTTCCCTTCTTATTTCTTTCAACAACAACAACAGCAAAAATTCAATTTGAAAAAAAAAAAAAAAATGTAACAGATGTTGGAAATACAGACCAGTTGCAGACAGATTTACACCAAATTGTGTAAACCAAAGTTTCTCAGGTTTCTGCTTGGAAATATTAGAGAAAAATACCATGTTCTACATGAAAGCAGTTGGGCTGAACTGGAGAGCCACGAGGATGCAAACAAATTGAAATGAGCTGCAGTGACCCAGGACTTGCATTCCCTTAGTTCCATCTGGGTAGGGAAGAAAAGAAAAAAGTCAAAAAGTCAATGTCTTGTAACTGACTGGGACAGAAACTTCAGCAGATCAATAAAAATGCATCAAGGTAATAACCATAGATCCTACACAGAGCTAAATGAAAAGAAATAAGGCAGAGCAGCGCAGATAAAGCTTTTTTTGCATTGGAACATTTGCACAGAGACAGCCTTCCTCAGATGGCTGTCACTCTGCCAAATGTGAGGTGATATGAGAGGCTGTAATTTATTATTTTATTAGCTTTTAGAGTGCTAAATTGGTAAGAGTAATCCATAGCTTATGCAAGAGAAATTACATTTTTTATGTACCTTGCTCAGCTTGGTGACTCAGAATCAATTTCTCTGTGAAACAATAAATACTAGGACAAGATCCAAAATGCTTAAAAGGAATTTTAAAGAGGATAGGAAGGCAAACAGATAAAATTTGTCTTCCATAGAAACTTATATTTTTGTCTCCCTGACAGAAAAATTAAATCTCAAGGGATAAAGCTTTCCCTGCCTCATTTTGAACACTTTTAGGTCTTTTACTTATTTGGAGATCTCATCGAGTGGTTATTTAAATTTAAATCCTGAAGCAAAAAGTTGTGTTTTCTTCTGGTTTGTCCTTGTGAGGGCAGCATGGGAGGCAAGAAAAGTGCTCCAATGTTATCAACAACAAAGCTGGAATATCCTGTCTTTGAAAAAAAACCAACCCAAATTTTATCACCATTTTTTATATTTTTAAAGTTTTTTACATTTACATAAAATATATTTTATCAA
>NW_005054632.1:357220-362146 GCF_000277835.1 Geospiza fortis
TATTATATTATATTATATTATATACATTTTCCCTTATTGTCTATCATCTCAATGAAAAGCCTTCTCAGCTATCAATGTGCATATGTAGCACAAAATGCTCCTAAACCAAACCATGAAATCAGACTGAGTCCATCTCTTTCAGTGATTTTCCTGGTCATCTTTTCCAGCCTACAGTGAATATTTATTACAAAATAATCATTGCATGTTTGGGAAGAGATGTTTGGGAAGAAGAATAGCCCCCCTAGTATTTAAATCTGAATAAAACATTAACATTTATGCATAAAATGTTGCATTAAGGCACCTCCAATGCCTCCCTTAAAGATAAAATTAAACCAAGATCCTTTTCCTTTAGAATTGGTCATCCTGTAAGCATTTCTCCAGGTGTCTGGTATGACATAAAAGGAGGTGGATCATGTATATTCTTGGTGCAGATGGCACCGGACTGGAACACAAAGTGATGAAAAAAAACCCAAAAAACTGATGAAAAAAGACCATTTGGGCACATTATATTGAATGTAACTGCCTCCAGTGTCCCACAGGGTACCAAAAAATATATGGATTTTTTTTTTTTGTTCTCAGAGTGGTATTATCCTGTGCTCAGGCCAGTTATGTACCTGCAAATCAGAAACATGGCTGGGCAATGAATTTAGCCTCAAGCTCTCTGAAGTGCAGCTGATACACATTTGATAGAGCCAAACGATGCCCAGAAGTATTATAAGACATTAACTTCATCCTTAGAGGGGAAAAAAACAAAGAGAAGAATGTAATGTGCTGGAGGTTCTGAGTTCACAGAAAGAAGTGAAAAGTTTGATAAGAGAGCCATTAAAAGAATTTTTGACCCATTACATTAAATAGATTTGTGTGGGAGGAAAGGGCTGGTGGCAGAATGAGGGATGGGAGGAAAGGATTGGGAGGTCAAGAACGAGAAGCCCTGAGAAATCCAGAGAAGCACACAAAATCTCCAGTATTTAACCAAATGAGACCTAAGTTTTTACTTAAAATCTCAATACTTTTGAAATTCCCAGCCTTTTTTGTTGTTTTTGTTTTTGTTGTTGTTGTTGTTCAGGAAATCTGAATTGTTTATACAGTTCAAATATGGAAAGAAACATGCAGATTTTATTGTCCACAGATGCCAACATCAAAAGAGCCCCCATCAGGTAGCAACATCACAAAATTAATTTATCTGTAATTGTTGTGTGGAGGGGAAAGATTGCTAGTCTTCTGGTATTAAATAATGGATTCTTATTTAATTTTTCTCTTTTATCTTTGAAAAAAATGGTTAAAAATACTTTACTCATGCAGGAATTTTTAGGACAGGGTCTGCAGTCATGAATACAGTAAGGTTGTACTCCATTACATTCCAATTTATCATTTTTGTCATTTTATCTCTGCTTGTGTAAAACACCTCAAGAGATGGAAAAAATAAAAATCCTGCACTTGTCTAACATTCAAAATCCCTTTGCTGTTATGTTCCTATTCATGCTTTGAGTCAAATTTGATGGATTTTCTTTAAAACTAAAACAGTGCTATGAAACTGCAGAGAATTGACCTGGAGATTGCTCAGGAGAGGGAGGCAATCCTATTTAAAGGGAAACAGCTGGGACAGTTTGATGGAAATCTGGCAAGCTGTTTATTTAGAATGAAGAATTCTAAAATAATTGCTCCTGATTTGTTTAGAAAGAAGATAAATTTTCAACTAATAGCTGAAAATCCTATAACAATTCAATAAATTCCAACTTTCACACTCAATTCCTTGAAATCCCTGGTGGTTTACAGTTCTCACAGAATTTTTTAGAAGCAGGTGAGTGATTTCTAGATCAAAGTCATGGCGAAGTTGGGGATTAATTCCACCCAGCTTTAGCTATCTACTAATAAAATGGCTCTTGTACACAATTTTTCTGTGTAGAGCATCAGACACCTGAGAATTCCGTTGTCCCTGGTAATTCCCTTTTTTCCCTCTAATGCCATGGAAAGACCTGACCTATGTAAGAGTAAATAACTGAATTTCAAAAGTTAAAAGGAAACCATTCCCATTTTGAGCTGTTTCACCCACTAGGAATTAATAAAATAAATGGATAAATGGGTCTGGCATTAAAGGCTCATTTTTCAAAGAAGTTACACTGTCCTCAGTCATAAATCACTCCTATAATCCACAACAATTCCGCCAAAATCAAGAGATTTGTAGATACCAGATTTTTTACAGATACCAGTAAGGGATCAGTTAAACATAAAGGTCTTACCCAATTTAAATTACAAATGAGGCCTAAGTAATGTCAGGGTAATGGCATAAGGCAGTTTGAATGTTAATTGATTAGTGGATTGTATTGGAAAAAAGTTTTTAGTGATTTATTGCAGTGTTCTTTGATTAGATTTGTTGTATTACCAAGCGTTTTTTGAGGTTTTTTTTAAGTGGATCATTTTTTGGTTTTTATTTTAATATATAAAAGAAATTATAGCCACCCTCAAATCTATATAAGACAAAAAAATCTCAATTTTGTAATAAAACAATTAAAACTGTTTTTATAGAAACACCAACTTTACATGGTTGTGTTTATTGGTGTTATTGCACTCTGCTGTAAAAAACACAGAAAGACCTTACATTACATTTCTCTTTCTTTAGAAATTCCTGTCTCTGTGCAGCTTGCATGATCATTCAAGGATGAAAATAATGGGATCATTTCTCCATTTAAAGCCCCCCCCCATGAAGGTACACGTGTAAAAGGCTTAATTTGCCATTTCATTGAATTTCAGATTCAGAGGTTTGGGATTACTTCTAAGACTCCTTAAGCTTGGGTTTTTCTCCATGAGATTTGAGCACCTGAAATTGTTACTGAAGTGCCAACCCTCGTCCAGCTTTGATGGTAAATGCTACTGAAAGCAGCAAACCAAAGACTTTTTTGGGGACAAAATGCCCTTGAGTCTTTAAGGTATAGCGCTTTAATGATATGCAAATATTCAGATTGCCATGTCTACATTAATCTGTGCTAAACCAATTCAATATCAGTGCTCTCACAGCTGTACATACCAATTAATATGATTATTAATTCAGTAATGCCATATTCCTTTGTTATGTCAAAGGCCTGGTGCATTATGTGGGTAGGATTATTTTAGTTTAGCATTAAAGGCACAAAATGTAAGCACCCACAACATTACTGAGATTATTACTGCATCTGCAAGTTTTAATTTTAACATTAGGCAATGCAGAAATTTGGGTTTAACTTTAATAGCTTTACGTAGAAATCTTTACAGAGCAAATTTAATGTTACCTTGGATTAATAATGCACTGAGAAACAAGGCAGATTAAAATTTCCAATATCAGGGGCTCAATTTTCAATTAGTACACCACATTAATTAGATATGTTAGTTAATTTATTTCTGTGTGTAGTGTGCTCTCTTCTTCATTTTTTTTCAGCCTTATCTGCAGCTCAACAGAGAAATTATCCCACTTTAAGGATTGTACTTAAATTTGTTAGATGTCAGAATGTAAATTACCTGACACTACTATGTCTACATTTCTATTATATCAAATTGAAATTAAAAGATGTGAAATTCCCTACGCAGATAAACTTATTAACTCTTAAGAGTTTTTTTTTTCCCTATAATTGAAAGGATTTTGTTTGTTGTGTGGAATTTCATTCCTATTTTTAACAACATCTATATTTAGGTACATAATACGCAAAGGTGGCTTTTTTGAGAATTAGCTTTTGAATCTTATACAGAGAAGAAATTAATAAATTGCCTAAGTAATCCCACTGCCTGGGAAGTCTTTTAATTAAAAAACGATTACAAATGTTTACAAAACTGGGATATATTACTGTTCTTGCAGAATATTTTATCAGAAGTGTCCTTTTTCCCACTGTTTTTAAAAAATTTCCCTTGTTTAGTCTCACTGGCCAATTACTATCCAGCCCTTCCTGGGTCTTTAAACTGCAGCCACCCTCAAGTCCTGGAAACCATGAAAAGTTTAAATACTAAAGACCGAAAAATAATGAAAAAATGTTTGTTTCTGTTCTGCATCAGTTCTGGGGATTTTCACTCATTTCAAACTCCATTAAAGCAGCTACAGAATGCAGAGCACTGTGGTGTACTCTCATTTTCTTAATAGAAATTTCAGTCAATCATTCAATCACTCCAGCTCTGACAGCACATAATTTTTATATGCTCAAAACATTGCTAATTCATAAGCCAATTAAAAAAAAAAAACAACAAATCTTTAAAAACTGCTTCCACAAAGCAAAATTTTTACTGCATATACATTTTTTAAAAGTAAAATACTTTATAAGATTATTTTCTGTATATTCAGACTTATTTTCTGTATTAATATATTGAGGTACTACTATAACATAGTATGGTTGCAAGTAGTTTGCCTATAGTTATTAGATATATGTTCTAGTTTTTAAGTTTGCAATACTTGTAAATTATGAAAACTAAAATATATGTCTGTTAGGAGTGGCAGAAGAGTTGGTGAATTATCTGTGAAAAAGAAAGGAAGGAAAAGAACAAAAAAGAAAAAAAAATCAGATCACTATGTTGTGAAAACCTAATTTTGATGCCTGGCCCCTGGTAAAAATATGCTAAAATATATATATAACATTTCCAATGAAAATTCTATATAAACAACCAAGAAGCTGAATGACCAGCATGGTCAGATGACTTAAACCATAAAAATTAAAAATAATTCAGAAATAATTAAAGAAATATTTTAGTACTAGATGGTTCAATTAATGTTTTTGCTTATCTTTCAAAACTATTATCTAAATGTATTTCTTCCCTTTTTAAAAGAAAATTTCATCCTTGTGAAACAAAAACTTCTTTTCTCTTTCTTATTTTCCTTTTCCCCTTTTTTTCCCTTTTTCCCCCCTTTTTTCCCCCTTCCCTTCCCTTCCCTTCCCTTCCCTTCCCTTCCCTTCCCTTCCCTTCCCTTCC
>NW_005054632.1:362638-366783 GCF_000277835.1 Geospiza fortis
TTTCTCTCTTTCTGTCTCTTTTTTTTTCCCCTGCACTTCAAACCTTATTGCACTCTATGTATGTTTTTTTCGGGTTGCCCCACTGCCAGCAGCCCAAGCAAGGGCAGCCCAGAGGCAGCCAGTGCTGCGAGGCAGGCAGGGTGCACAAAACCCTGCAAAGCCAAAATGTTCAGGCACTGACAGCTCCTGCAACCCACTGAGCCATTTAGGATGAGCAGCCAGGCAGACCTGGAGTCCCACTGAGAAAGATCAATAGTCAGTGCATTATCATAGTTATTTCGAATGACAGGAATAATATAGCAATATTTATTTCTGGTACAAGGCTGTTTCAAGCATCATTTTCCTCCCCCTCTCATTATTTGGGATATAGTTCATGCTAGGGCAATGTAGAGACATCTCACTGTGCTTAATACTATGATTCCACTCAATCTAGCTGTTAAATACATTTATTTTTTTCCACATTAGGTCGGTTGATTAAACTTTCTGTGAAGATGGTGGTAATTGAGTGTAAAGCTCCCATTAATGGCAGTAAGACTGCAAGACAGCAATGGAGTTTTCTGTGGTTTTATAATTTCTCTCTGTGAAAAAAAAAATAAAAAAAAAAAAAAAGGAGAGAGGGGATTAAACAAACAACTACCCCACAGCTTTATGTCAGCTGAAACACAGAAAAAACATTAAAAACCCCCAAAAACAAAACAGGTAAAAAGAAATAAAAAAGTGTTTCTCCAAACCTAGGAAAGAAACTAAATGGAGAATAAGCATAGGAATAATTCAAATGTTCCTGAAGGGAACATTTCAATTTATCCTCTAAAGGCTTTAATCTGTTGGCTTTCTGTTAACTCATTAGTTCCTAGACCTCTTTGGTGCCCTGTTGGTTTTTTGTTTTTTCAAAGAGTTCATTTGGCTGCCATTTCCTTATTTTCTGAGTGGTAAATCTGCTTTGAGGAAATTATGATGAAACTTGTAAAGGATGACTCTAAAGTTATAACTAGAACTAAAAATATAAGGGTTTTTTCTACTTCTGTGATTCTGTATACATTTATGTTCACCTGAAATAAAGCACCTCTCATATAAATACCTGGAACTGCATTTTGCCACGAAGTCAACACTTCAGCTTTGGAAAACTTTACACCTCCTAATTCTCAAAACTCTAATGGCTTCTTTATATGCTTTTCTTTTCAGTGATTTTCAAAACACAACTTTGTTTTGACATGTTTATTGTCAATTGTCTTGATGTGTTTGTCATTACATGTCAACCCCCCGTCACAGGGATGCAATTTCTTTTTACAACTTCTCTGTGATTCCTTAGGAAGCATTTTGATTTCCCATAAATTGTGAGTTACTTTCAAGGATGGAGCTAGATAGATATAGATAGATAGATAGATAGATAGATATAGTGAATAACATTTAAAATATTACTGCAGAAGAGACCCTGTTGGTTGATACCACTGCTTCTCCATCCATCTGGTTTAATGTTGTGATCAGAGAGGAATTTCAAAGTCTATCAGCTAAAGTAGGAAAAAGAACATTTTTTAAAATGTTTGTCTGTTTACCCAAGCTACTTGCCTCCAGCCTTTTCTGCTTTTCTCCAGATTCTTCCAGGTGGAAGCTTCTCTTCTGACCAAGCAATAGAAATCTCATCTTCTTTACATTTAAATTTGAGTTAAATAGCCAAAATTTTAAGTTGCTTTTGTAAAAACCATCAAAATATGTTGACCAGCATAAATTTTTAAGCTTTTTTAAGATTAGAAACTTTCCCTCTGGCACTGTCACTGACAAACTGACTGGAAAGGGAATTGCTCATTCCCAATTTATTTTTATTAATTCTGGGTTATGTTCAGCCAGGTGGGGAGAGAACCACTGAGATACTGCAGAAGAGCAGTTTATTAATTTAAGAGTGCATTATGGAAATCACAGGGCCTTAGACCTTAGAATCAATAGGAATTTGGGGAAAAGAAATTATGAGCACATGCTTTTATAGAAAATAAAAAATTCCAGTTAGAAAGTTCTCTTCAGTCATCCAGTGGGAAGAACAAAACTCATTCCTGAAATGCTCTTAAAAGTGCACCAAATGCTTTGCAAACATGCTGAAAAATTGAGTCTAAATTTATTATTTTCTAAAGGGTTCACTTGTTCTATTTTGTGAGTTTTCACGAAAAATACTTGCATTGTTGTTATGAATGGAAAATCTTTCCTTTTAGTGAGCTGAAAGGGTGACACTCACCAAAAAAAATCCTCTCTTTGAACAAGTCACATTGCAATTTTACATCTGTAGAGTTTCCATGCACCTGAACAATTTTCATTTAAAAATATATTTTAGGAGGAGGAGGAGGAAGAAGAAGAAGAAGAAAGAAGAAGAAAGAAGAAGAAAGAAGAAGAAGAAAGAAGAAGAAAGAAGAAGAAAGAAGAAGAAGAAAGAAGAAGAAGAAGAAGAAGAAGAAGTAGAAGAAGAAGAAGAAGAAGAAACCAATAATAATAGTAGTAGTAATAATAATAAACAACAGTTATAATTATAACAAAACAATAATAGTAGTAATAAAAAATTTAATTAATGTATTTCTAAATAGATAAATCCTGTGGGAGACCTTGTGAATAGTCATTAAAGGAGGAACATGAGGTAACCTGTGGCTAACACTCAGTCAAGGTGAGTAGCCCCTGCCTTTCACCTAAAGGCCATGAACTTCTGTCTGGTAAAAAATAAGTGCTGAAAAGGTTCATGACTACAAAAAATACTGCTTTGTCCCAGATCTCATTGACACTGTGGCCTCCTCTGGGTTTCTACCTCAATTTCCCTGGCCAGAAACTCCAGGTATTTACCTGACCTTACATGTCCCAGATAGCTGCCTAAACATTTTGGAAAGAAACAACATTCAGAAAATTTTATTGTCAGCTTTATTAACTTACACCTTATAAACACCCAGATATTTACATTTATAGGAACACACAGAAAGTCACATAAAATTTCAGAGGTTACTTTTTTGAGAATAGGGAATACCTTGATGTTTGTCTGTTTGCCAAATATTCTGCGTTATTCCAGAGTGATGTATTATTTTTTTTTCCAAAGGCAAATCCAGCTGTCTGTTCTGCATGGAATGAAGCCACAGAGTTTGAAGAAAAGTAATAAACTTGTGAATATGTTAAACAAAGCTCAGTATCTACTCAGGTTTTCTTTTTGACTACTAAACTCTTGTCAGGTAACAAGATTTTGTAGGTTTAGCTGAATCTACTAGCAGTAGGCATTCTTGCAGGAAAGAAGTACTTTTTTTGTGTACTACTAAAATTTTGAATATCAACCCTTATTCCCTTGTATCTATGAGAGGTGAATTATTTCTTTAAATCTGCCATTCAAATGTTCCTTATGGTATCTTGTTCTTGTTCTTTTCTTCTTTTTCTTCTTCTTCTTCTTCTTCTTCTTCTTCTTCTTCTTCTTCTTGTTTCTCTTCTTGCTGTTCTTGTTCTTCTTCTTCTCTTCTTTATGTTCTTTTTGCTCTTGTTCTTCATGTTCTTGTTCTTCTTGTTCTTCTTCCTGTTCTTTTTGTTTTTCTTCATGTTCTTCATGTTCTTCTTCATCTTCTTCTTCTTCTTCTTCTTCATTTTCTTCTTCTTCTTCTTCTTCTTCTTCTTCTTCTTGTTCTTTTTGTTTTTCTTCATGTTCTTCTTCATCTTCATCTTCTTCTTCTTCTTCTTCTTCATCTTCTTCTTCATCTTCATCTTCTTCTTCATCTTCTTCTTCTTCTTCTTCATCTTCTTCTTCATCTTCTTCTTCTTCTTCTTCATCTTCATCTTCATCTTCATCTTCATCTTCATCTTCATCTTCATCTTCATCTTCTTCCTTCTCAGGCAGATTTCCAGAGCAAATTCCCTCGTATGTGAACACTACAAAAATGTTTGGATTTTCTAAACCTCAAATGTTAAACATTTTGAAAACCACATGGATAAACAACAGAACAACAGAATTATTGATGCTGGAAACCATCAGATGGTCCCCATCTGGGACCATCCAGTCCAATGTTTGACCTATCACCATCTTTCACCCAGCCCAGAGCTCTGAGTGCCACCTCCAGGTGACACCTCCAGGCCTGGGCACTCCAAATCCTCCTGGGCAGTTCCAAGGTAACTTCTGAGCCCCCTTTCCATGGGGAAAT
>NW_005054632.1:366798-374545 GCF_000277835.1 Geospiza fortis
GAGCCTGCTCTGGCCCAGCGTAAACTGATGTAGAATATATATCTGAGTCATTATGAATTGAATAATTGAATAATTTCAGTAAAATGAGACACCACTACCACCAACCCCGAGAAGCACACAAGTTATCTAAAAAGGCTCACCAAAGGTAAAGTTTTTTGTCTCACCTCCTAGAGGCAAACAATTTTCTGAATGACCATGGATGTTTTTAATATCTGAGGGTCAAAACAAAAATGACTGTCAAACTCTTTTTTAGAAAATCTTCAACAATTCATTTCCAGCAGTTCAAAGCAATCATAGGTTAAATTGTTGACTTCTGAATATTCCCACTGGATGAACGTAAAATCAGAAAAATAAAGCTTGAAGCCCAGCTGTGGCAGGAAATTAAAAGGTGTGTAAGGCTGCAGTCAGTCCTGATGTGCTGGTTTTGCTGAAAATCAGGATTTTCTAATCTGCTGTCATTGTTCTGGTGCTTTGCAGCTATTTATCTTCCCATCTGAGATAAATATATGTATATATATGTTAAAATAAATAACTGCAGGAAAAAAACCAGAAGTACTTAAAGGGTTTTTGATGTGCTGAATGGTACTCTTTATGAGCAATGTACTAGACCTATATATAATGTGTCTTTTATTGTTCTTTAATATTTGGATTTTTTTTTTTATTATTCCATTTTTTTAGTTTCCTTGATCGTTTTAGTCTGTTCCACACTTTTGTCCAACAGCCCAATAATTTCTACTATTTTATGACAAATGGGTATACTTCAGAATTTTCATAATGAAGAGAGAGAAAATCACAATAAACCCATAAATATAAACAATATATAGAAAAATTTAACTAATCACATATATTTTATTAGAGATATTGTGGTATTCTGAAGACCAGATCCCCATCTTCTTCAAAGCAACAAAGCTGGCTACAGACCATAGCGAGAGATTGTGGATAATTTCAATTGTTTTTACTCCAAATTATGTACAGTCAGTGCATGAAATCAAAACAAGACCAGAAGTTCTACTATAAGACAAAAAGGACATGTTTTTTCATTATTTCTTTTTGCTCCTATTGAAAGAGATAGAGCCTTTGAAATAAATCAGCATCTGCAGCAGGTCATACCACTGCAGCTTGCTCTGTTAATATAAAAAAGCAAAAATTCACAAGCAGAGAATCACAGAGAAAAGAGAAGATAACCTCTTTTATTTGGAAAACACATTTCAAACACAATAAACGTTGAACTCATCACCTGAAACTCTAAGAAATACAATAATGTTCCAAGCATCTTTGAGGTGAAAATAAAAACCAAAAACAAAGCAAAATGAAAAGATATCATTTCCCTGCCCCTCACACACACACACACGCTACCTAAGACCATTTAAAGAACTTCACTTTGCATTCAGTTCCTCAGAGAGGCTTCCCAGAAGCTACAGCTTATTTCTGAAGTAATTCTACAAAGTGACCAAGTGCCCCCAATTTTAATGGGCTGTATCAGCCTCGCAGGGACGGTTGCTGCAACATTAACTTGTGCCTTTTAAAGCCACGAGCTGGAAAGGCAGAGTATTTGCTGACTTTCTGAAAGAGGACAGTCTAAAGAATGTTTTTTTTTTTTTTTTCTCCATAACCCAAACCCCCAGCACCCACCTCACACAAGGATATTTTAGAGAACAGCTTCGCCCTTTGCTGGATGCTGAAACTGAAGCCAAATTTCCTGCTCAGCCTGTGTTTGCTGAGGGTGCTGAATGTATATTTATAGCCTGTAATGGTCCTTCAGCAGCAGCTCAGAGCAGTGGGACTTGATGGCTTGGAGTTGTTCAATGTTTATTTCCAGTTCATTTCCAGCTGCAATGAAATACCAGGATCTCACTCACTTTAACTTAGGGAGTACCCAGTGCTTTTATCCCAGATACCAGCTGCTCCCAAACTGCACAGAGCAAATGGAAATGAATAAAGATTCATACAGCACAACTAGAATGACCATTTAAAGTGCAAAAGGTATCTTAACAGCCCCGAAGTGTTTTGAATTTTGACCAGAATCCTTTGACTGAAATAGCATGAGATGCCCAAAAGGTTATTCTGAAAAGGAATAAATAAAAAATGTAGACTAACCTTTTCATAACCTTTCACTCTTTGTTCTTCCTTTTTTTTAAGGTTTACTAATTATTTAATTGAAATGGAGTTTCCACACAAATCAAAAGCCTCATTAGCTACTATTAAGCTGTGCAAGAAAACAGTTTAATAATAAAACATCAAACCATATGCCATCATTTTACCCACAAACACAACAAGAGGTTTGGCAGGAAACTTTCTGCTGCGCTGAAATCAGTGCAGAATTTTAAAAGAGAATTTTAAAACAGATTTTTAAAAGGAAAATATAGGAGTGACAATATTGATGATAAGAATTACGGAAAATACAGATTTTTTTTCCTATAAATATGAAGTGAAATCAAAGTCAATAAATGAAGCAAATCTCTCCCATTTCCTACAAGATAAACTTACAAATTTTGACAGAGATGTTATGTAGAGTGTAATTTCCACATGAATAGCCCAAAAGATTTTTTAGCCAATGCATCACTCCTCAGTAATGCTGTAGAATTATGAATGTATGTATAGAACGCCTCACTTCCCAATTAAAGATTTAAGATAATCTAAGCAAGATATAATCTATTTTTAATTATATGGACTTGTGAGGTTTTAGAGCAATTTAGCTATATGTACATCAAAAAGGGAAAAAAATCCATGTTTTTCTATGTTCTTGACATGCTGAAGTAATGGAAGACTTCATTTTAAATGGGCCACAAGGAATTAAAGTCAATCAGAACCCAGCAATGCTCAGCTGTGTCAGCTGGGTTCTTTTCCAGCATCAGTTGAAGCTGAGGATGCTGGATATAAAGGGGATAGACAGGAAATGGAAAGAACTTTTTGCAGGCTGAATTTTCCACTACAGTTGTGCAGACAAAACACATTTCTGCACCCCTCCAGACTGACCTAATGTCTAGTGAAAATATGTGGTATAAAAAACATATGAGACAGAGTAATCGCTAGTCAGGAGTAAATTGGGAGAATGAAAAAATAAAAAAAGAAGGGGAGGAGCAGGGCAGGAAATTCTGCTTATACACAGATCCATTGAAAAAGAAAGGAATTTTTTTTCTTATGACAAGCTCTAGTTTTCATATGGTTAAATTAATAAAAATCCTTGTCCAAAAGCATATCCGTTTCCCTGTAAGTACAAAATATAAATCAGCCAATAAAAAGAACAAATCATCTTCACTTTGAGCAGAGCAAAGCCTCTTTTCTGTATCAAGCATCCCAGAGTCAAGATGGGAGAAGAAAAACAGGCATGCAATGCATTTTTAAATGTAAGTTTTGATGTTTTTATGTTTTCCTCTAGTTGTAGTTTTTTAGATAGGTCTAATTCTTGCATTGCAAAGAAAAAAAAATGGTAGAGTGAAATCAGTCTGCTAGAAAATTGAAAGCAAAAATTTTAAGCAAATATAAATTGAACTAGTTAAAGCAAAACACAAGCTGTATTTCTGAAATCATACCAGAGCTACACGCCGGAGTTAGGATACTACCTCTCTTCTATTTTGTGAGCAACTCTTTAAACTGAAGGTTTTCTTTTATTAGTGCCCTTTTATTGCATCCATAGAACTTGAAGAGAAAAAGATGTAGGTTGAGGGCAACCTCAAAACCACAACTTTAAAAAAAGCCCTTCTCTGATAAAATAGAGTCAGTTCTTTCACTACCCTCCTTCAGTTTTTCAGTGTAGGGAGCAGGATTGCTGTTTATTTTATTTTCTGTATGCAGCTTCCCATTTAAAAGTCTCAAACCTTTCTCATGTGGTTTCTCAGTACCTGGTTGCTGAGAATATAACTGAGCTTCAAGTACTTAAGTCATTCTAAAATGTTTTGTTTCTGCTAAATAGTTTTACAGTTAAAAAAAAAATAGTTAGGTAACAAAAAATTAAATTTTAATGGCTTTTACATTTTGAGTCAGAAAAACCAAAGAAACCAGAGCACTGGTTTATTTCTAAAATATTCATATAGCAACAAATCCACCTTCCTGAAGAAAATTTCCAATGTCTGAAGCTGACAGTACACCTTTTATAAGGAGTCAATATTATAAACCAGCAAAGAAAGCCAAAGAAGACCAAAAAACTGGTATTTGCACAGAAAAAGGAAGTGGTTCTTTCACTGGATGTTGTAGTAGATGCATAAAGAATATATAAATAACTGGTTTTTTGTAGTTTTCATAGACTTATCAGACAAAATTTTGCGATTAACTTCTCGCCCTCCTCATGTTAATACTGAAGAGAAAAATTTTACGTATTAAAGTCAGAAAAAAGGGAAGTCAGGAAAAAACCTCTAAATAGTTTAATGTCTATTAATGTGAAAGATCTTGACTAAAATTCAGAATTATTCCCTGCTACAGCAGGGGTGGTTACCTAATCATAATTAGATCGCTAATGACTCTTTGTATATTAGTTGTAAAAATATTTAAGGTTTGATTATTTTCTCCTATTTCATGAAAGCCATCAAATTTATTTAACCTAACCATGGAACAGCACAAGTTGAATGGATACATTGTCACTACTGATTAATACCACAGAAGTGTATGATTAACTAAAGTGCTAAAAAGCTCTATATACGCACAAAAAATAAGTAGATTCTGGCCCCAAAATATGGATTGAACATTAAACACTGTCCTGTGTTAATCTTCTCTCTTTCTTAAAAACATTTAAAATAAATTTCTCTAAAACCAGCAATAGACCTGATATAATCTAGCACAGTCTTGATCACTCAGCATGAGACACATACTTCATGTGAATGAAATTGCTCCTCAATATCACAAAAACAAAATCCTTTTTCCCTGAAGCTGAAGTCTCTGGGGTTTCCTGATTCTGGAAATTAATTGCATTAGTCTACAGGTAAAAACCATGTTTCATCTTTTCAATCACTTTTGGTGTCATGGTCTAAATAATTAAAAAGAGAAAAATAGTTAAACTCCTTCTGCATCATATCAAACACATTTTTAATGTTGTAGATCATTCTCTTTCATCACAGCACTTGCAGAGAAATAAATATTGAAAGCAGTTGGGGAAAAAATCCTTCTTCATGAGGGGATGTCAGCTTTGGAATATTTTTTGTAGAGAATCTCTGGACTTTATTCTATAAGGCACTGTTAAAGTTAAATTGCAGATCTCCAGGGTTTTTTTTCAGTCCAAACTTCTCCATTCTTCCATGCCTACAACTCAGGTTTCTTTGCTGCCTCTGACCTCTTCGATATAAAATCTCACAAGTTTCCTGAAATTTTTATAACCCATTTGAACTCATTATTTCCTAATAACAGATTTACTCAGATATTGCTATTAAGGACTTCAATCTCCAGTAAAATTTCTTAGTGAAGTCAATGGCATCATAAAATAAAATTATGGGCAAAAACTAATAAAAGCTGGAGTTTCAGTAATGGCTTAGATCAATCATTTGGAAAGCCACTACCTCGAGATATTTTCCAATGGAAATAAAAGTGCTCACTTAACTTCTACACCTTCTACAGGAGAAACTAATTTGACATCTGGCATTTTTTCCTAAAATTTCTTTTAGACTTGAACGAAACTTTGGATACTTTTTGGTAGAGAATAATGGCACTGAAATAAGAAAAGTGAGTTTCAAATGGTGTGAACAATTTGTATGTAAGAGAAATCACCAGAATCTAAAGCACAGAGAAAGATCAGACACAGGAAATTCAAATAATACAAACAACATACAATGAGCTTGATAACAACTTGAGCTATTCCAAATTATATAATGAAAATATATAATTATATACATATAATTGTATTATACAATATATTGTAATATACAATATATAATAATACAATATAGTTTGAAAGAGAATAACAGGTCCAACCACAGCACCTATTTCAATGTGATCCTTTTATAAGGAAACAGAATATTTTAGGTATATGTCATATATTATGTTATTTTCTAAAACATTACCTTTAAAAGAAATTGTACATCAGCATTGATGACCATTGTTTTTGTGAGAAAATAAATACTAACCAAATAACTATTTAACCAACTGACTCTATGTTATTGTCAATATCTAATCTTTCTCACTACTATTATTTTGATATGCTAAATAGCTGTGTCAGAAATAAAAAAAAAATCAAGGTAAGACATTCAAGGAAAGACATCTTAATTTTTTTTCATTATTTTGGGCAACCTTAATTTCTGTTGAGGATGTTGCTGTTTCTACATGTTAGCTTTCCAAACTAAGCAGAAGATAATTTTATAGAGCAATGTCATTTTTCCACTCACAAAAGTGCTTTGCAGTATTCACCTTTAGTTAGTTCTTGAGGTGTTGAATCTCCATGCATTAGCCTGGCATGCTTATTGTTACATTCTGAATATACATGCTTATTTTCATGCTATCTCATTTCCTTTTCCTAACAGCACTGTAAAAAACTGGCAAATAAAATTTTAAATTTCATCCCTATTATCTCTTTCACCAATTTCTTTGCACTTGTGCCACTCACACATTTCTTCAGGATAGGCCACAGTGAATTTTTCTTCACATTTATGCCTCCTGCAAAGGACACATTTAATTCACAAATTTACAAATAGGTTCACTGATATTTCGTGTTGGGGTGTTGTTGTTTGGCTGGGACTTTTTTCTGCTCAATATTTATGCAACCAGAGGGAGCAAAAAATAGGAGAATAAAAGACTTTCTGAAATCTTTCCTGGAAAAGCACATCCACAGCTGCCTGCTCACAGGGCTTGGCTGCTGTCTCAGGGTTCTGAGACAATTAAATATATTTTTGAGGCCAGAGTCACCTGAGTTAAGCAGCTGTGGCCTAATGAGCTGTGAATCCTTCATAATGCTGTAATTTTTATTTGATAGAAAAATAATGGTGGATTTACTTAACCTGCACCTGTAATTAGCAGTGTTTTCCTTCTCAGTGGTGTTTTCTTCTGTCAGCCAGAGAATTTTGTCTGCCCCACTTACCTGAAAGATAAATTTCCTACAATGGATGAGATTTGTTTTAATAAAGGAACTAATATTGTTGACTAAATGATGGAGATTCTCTCCAGTAAAAAGAAAGTATTTTTATCTCTACGTAATCCTGATTTAGAGTAAATATTACTTGACAATGAACAATTAAGAGCAAAAAGCCCCCGAAACAATGAAACTGAAGCGTTTAATTACCTCACTTTCAACAGTGGGTTCAAAACAAAACCAATCAACTTGAACATGAGTGTTTCAAATGAAAGCATTTCCTTTCCCCATGGAAAATTCTAATTTTGCTTGGAGAAATCTGGTGATAAAAAAGATTGGATTTTTAAAAAACAGCTAAGTATATTTCTCCAAGGTATTTAAATAGAAAGAAATCCATATCTTTCAGGGCAAATGGACTTAAATTGCATTCTTATTTGCTGCCTGAATCTATCCAAATATATTTTACATCAGTCCGAAACTTCAAAAGCAGAAATAAAACAGCTCCTTTAAAAAAATTTCAAAAAAAGAAAAACAACAACAAAAAACAACTGCATAGGGAGAAGTTATTATGTGAAATTAAACTGAAATGTGAACATTTTTAACTGCTTTATTTCAAAATATTTATTTCAGTATTTAATATGTCAACAGTGTCAGGCATGAGATTATGCCCGCGAATGATGGAGCTCTCTGTATTTCCTGGACATATAACTAAAGGATAAGGACAAATAATTAAAGAGAAAAAGATACAGATTTTTATTG
>NW_005054632.1:374573-379193 GCF_000277835.1 Geospiza fortis
AAGAGTGATCATTGGTGGATTGGAAATGAAAGATTGTCTCAGATGTACAGAAAGAGCCACAAATGAAGAAATTCAGGCACAAAAGGAGGAAAGTGACTGGACATTCAAAGCACATTAAAAAAAAGAAAATCTTTGAAAAATCCTTCTGTATTCTGCCTTGAAACCAAGCAAGCACAAGTTGCCAGCACAGTCATAAATTTATCTTTAAAACTTATGGGAGAATAAACAGATAAACAAGCTTAGAACCACGTTAGTTGTGGTTTTCTTTTTTTGTTTTCTCTCTGTCTGTGAGAGAGCAAATATGCACAAACTTCTGCTGGCCTTAGCTCCAGGAAGTTTCATGTTCCTGTAGACTTAGAAGCCAAGAAATAAAAATAAAAATAAAAAAAAATCACAGGGAAAGGTGTGCAGCGTCCTTCTAATGTGAAGACAAATCTTCTGTTCCAGCAATTCTCTATTTGGTAAAAATAATTTCTTCCTCCCTTCTACCCTGGTTATCTAATATTGACCCTTCTAACAGATGGGAAAGGATAAGAAGGATTTTATGGCTTAAAGAGCTCTGCATCTTAAAATATAGAAGTACTTCTAGGCAAAAAGTTGCTTCTACAGAGTGCACATTGCACATTCTAAAAGCTTTTAAAATGTTTTCTGCAGCTCAGAAATCTCTGCATTATCCTCTAGCCATTGTGTTCTTGTGTAGCTTCACCTGCAAAACTTCATTTGTCTTCCTTATGCATTTCTAAATTTTCATTACCCTGTGAAGAATAATTAAATCACAAAGCAAGCGAAGCCAACTCGGTGGTGAATGAAAAGCCAGTGCTGCAAAACTGCATCAAAAATTGAAACTCAAGATTTTAGCTTTTAGCAGCTAATTTACTCCAGTACCACCCTAAGGTATCAACATCATTCATCACTCCTGCAGCAGTCTGGAATGTTTGCACCATCACTAGGAGCAGAAGTGGTTATGGAAACAGAGAAAAGAAAAAAAAAAGAAAAAGAAGAAAATTTGGGGAAATACAAAGTAAATATTGAAATGAATCAGCAAATCCACAGAAAATCTGCAACTGGGCATTGAGGTCTGTTTAGAATTATTAAACCAGTGCGCGAGTGAGGTTCTAGGTAAGGAGTCATGGTCACTAAAGAAATCACCCAGGATGTGGAGATGTCAAGAGTTTTTAAAGTTAAACAAAGTTCAGCCACATTTCTAAAGGGCTTTGCAGGGCGATTCAAATATTTGTGTGCAAGTACATTTTTTACAGAGTTTATAAAGGCAGTAAAAGAGGGTGGCAGCAGAGATTTTGCAAGAAATTAGGTTTTTCACGAAAGCACCTTTTAAATACTTGAAGTGATTTAAATCCATCTCTCTTACTGTTTTAACCCACACAAAGGAACAAGAACCACAAAGGCAAGCAGGAGGCAACATGTAACTCTTAGAGAGGGCTCCAAAATTAATTTGAAAATTCATTTTTTTAATACTAGCAACACATAAAAAATATATTTCCATAGTATTTCTTCTGACTTGAATGATCAAATCTGAGGTTTGAAAATGCCAGTGAGACTCACAACTGAAAATGTAGGGGTTTGGAGAAACTGGCTAAAATTATTTAGCTCTTCTATTACTGCTACAGTTCAATGAATAACAAAAAGCAAAAGGGATTCATTGTATAAAGGGTTCCAACATTTTATTTGATTGTTCTCTTCCTCCAAAAATTTGAAGTAAAACTAAACACATTTAGCTGAAGTGAATAGTTCTATCCTTTTCACTTAGTTAGTATAAAAACTAAATATGAAAGCAATACAAAAAAAATGGCCTTATGGATTTAAAGTAACAAAATAAATCAATCTTATCTATTACTTTTAAATTTCCTTGTTTTGGTGGGTCTAAGATAACCTTATTATTTCCCTCAGTAGTCTTTTTTCAATCTAACATCAGTGCCTGATACAGTTTAAGCTGTATATATCTATTTCTGCTGTATCTCTTTCTCTAGCCCCTTAAAATCTTTCTCTTTGTTAAAAGTGTTTGCAACCTATTGAAATGCAAATGGAGATAAACACTGAAGTATCATGCAGACGATATTACCAAAAATATGTACATATTTTAAACTGTATTTTCAAGATTTTCTACTTCTAGAAATGCATCTCTGCTCATTTCAGGAGCAGGAGAAATATTAGACATTTTTTGTTTTGTGCAAAATGCCATGTATAATCAATAAAACTCCGCTTTTCTTCATCGTGATTACTGGAGCAAAATGTAGTGGCTCTGTCTCACTAAAATCATCAATTCTCTCTCATTTAGGATAAATTTCTAACTGCTCATCACCAGGAGATAATTTTTCCTACCTTTGATGATGAAAATGTCAGACTATATTAATGGTCTAGCAAATTCCTGCCACATTCATAAGTTCACTTAGGTTATCATGTACATTAAGCTCAGGAAGTTGTTTGGGTTTTTTGCGGGATTTTATGAAACCACATCCAGACAAGATACACCCCCAGCATGATACAAACGTAAGAAAAACCTAAAAAATTATTTCATTTTACTACCTTTGGTTGGTTTCAAAATAGTTTTATCTTGTCCCTGGAAGTCCAACAATATCTTTAGTTTTATTTGTGCCCGTATTTACATAATTGTTAGAATTTAATTTTGCACTTCATTAGCACCCCCAGCCCATCCTAATACCCTAAATGAGCAAGAACTCTTCAAACTTCCTTTAATCACAAACACTCATTATAATTTTTCTGGGTGATGGGGTATATCTGAAAATCAGCATAATTCCAATATGTCTAATTTACACCCAACAGAGTTCTAAATTCTCCTAGTCATGTTTATGCAAATGCACAAGCAGCAAAATAATTAATGTAAGGATTTCAAATGCGTTTCAACCCAAATTCTCTCACTGAAAATCACCACTGAACTCATAACTCACTTCCTTTCCCAAAGTGTAGGTAACATATTTTCTGAAAATACACATCTTTTTTCCTGCACATTGAGACCTCAGAGTATTTCTGTGTCAAAACACCTTTTTCCAGCAGTCAGTTTACTGAGTCAATACTTTTGCTCCTGCTCTACCAGTTTTCACCATTCACACAGTCTCCCTTTGGACCCTGTTTTTTGGGGGAGGGGGTTTTCTATTTCTTTTTGATGGTGTTTTGCCTTTTTTCTTGAATCAGAACACACTGACTAATCCAATTACTTCACCATAGGAGATGAATGTTCTAATTTCAACACTTTTAGCCAATGGAGAACATTCTAGGCTCTGAAGGCCAGGATTTTTAAAGGAGAAATGGAAAAAATCACCTACACTGTTGAAAAGTCATGAAGATATGCTGAAGCTTGACCCCTAAAAATTGGGGGTGTCAAAAATTTGGAGGATCAAAAATTGATGGACCCTGATGTCCCATCCCTAGAGGTTCAAGGCCAGGTTGGAAGGAGCTTGGAGAAACTTGTTCTTGTTGAAGGTGCCCAGGGCAGGCGGTGAAACAAGATGATTTTTAAGGTCATTCCAACCCAAACCATTCTGTGACCCACCAGCGGTGTTAGGAATGCTGGCTGACATGACTCAGAAGATTCTCTCTCTTTGCTGCTTTCTGCAGCCATGGAGGTTGGGGGACATCCCATAATTCTGGAAGAAGACTAATGGAACACCAATCTGCAAGGTCTCAGATGATCCACTCAATCTTAAGCCCATCAGTTTTTCTTCAGTCCCTGGGGAAGTTCTGGAATGGATCCTCCTGAGGGTTATCAGAAGTTAGAGGAGGGACACGACTGGGAAAAGCTCACATTAATCCGCCAATAACAAATTCTACTTGACGCTCTTTCTGACAAAGCCCTCTGCTTGGCTGATGTGAGCACTGACCATTATCTTGATGCCTTAGATTTTTAGCTTTTTTATATTTCTCGTATATTTGTAGATTGCTGAAGCATGGCTGTAGCTTCTAGCACATTTCCTTTCTTTATTCCCTACATTTAGGAGCACTAAGCTGACCTTTTAAAAACATTCCTAAAATATTGTTTAGTTTTATTCCAAGAAGAGACCCAACTAGAGGGAAGTTCTTTTTTCCAACCAGAATCTGGACTAGACATAACAAAAGTGGTACAAAAGAAACCTCTGGACTGATTCCAGTGGGACCCGACCCCAGGAATTATTACATAATATACTAACCTTTCAATTGGATAATAGATGATAGATATACTACTTTACTAACCTTATAAAAATTGTAAAATTACTGTATCACGTGTGATTTTTTTGCCATATTGCGTACCTGAAAGATTTCAAGTAAAGGTTTGCTTTTATATTCACTCTAATGTTTTTGGGAAGATCTTTTCTATTTTCCAGGCAACAATGCAACAGGATTCCTCCAAGGTTTTCAATATATTTTTTACAGCCTTCTGCTAAAATAAATTATTCAGTTTTTTTATTTTCTAGGCAAGGGGTCTGTGGGGTGGGTGGGGGACTGGTGACACATGGTGGGGTTCATGATAAATATATTCTTTCCAAACTGTCAGACTGTCCCAAATAGGGTCCCCCACACATCCATATTAGACCCAATATTGTTTATGATCTTCTTTTTTCCTGCACATCAAGATCTCAGAATATTTCTGTGTCAAAACACCTTTTA
>NW_005054633.1:0-15557 GCF_000277835.1 Geospiza fortis
AACACGTTCATTATAGTTGGAAATGATTATAAAATTCTCACATTTATAAAACAAAAGAAATACAAAGCAATTTCAATACTGGAACTGTAATAAAATAATACTCTTCAAAAGTAATTTAATTTATTATTACTCTAAAAGTACTTAAAGAACACAACAATTATTGTATCAATATCTATATTTTTTTCTGACTGTTCTAAGTCCAAGCTTAACTTTTGAAACTTGCGTTTTGACTTTGGCATTTAACAAAGCTCTTAGGCACCTGATGCAATTTTTAGGGCTGTCCTGTGCAGGGCCAGGAGCTGAGCTTCAACAATCCTGATGATCTTCCAAATCAGGATATTCCATAATCCTATGCACCTTAAATGTATATATGTAGGCATTAATGGAAACAATCATAGGTATAAGATAATGTTGACTACTTCAGTGATTTGCTACAAAAAAATAGGAAACAATTTTCCAAAAAATCAGTCCTAAATTTTATTTTTAATAGGTTTTATAAATTTATTAGGAGCAACATGAAGGTCAAACAAGCAAATACTAATTGTCTTTTAAAGTTAAGGCCATATAAACTCTACCATATAAACTGAGAAAGTATCCAAGTCAGCATTTTCTTTTGGGCATTACCATGCATAAGTGAAGACTCCCATGCTATCTATACTTATGTGCATTGACAGAGTTGTAAGACCTTCAGGAAAAGCTACCATATTTCATGCTAAACTACAGGCTATTTATTACACCTCCTTCTCCACCTTCTGCTTCAGCTGAACTACACTTTGTATGGACATGAGGGTGGCAGGATGGGAAGGACTGGAGAACCAGTCTGGTTTAGAACTTAAGCTTCTTGCCATCAATTAGATTTCTTGTTGGTTACAAGGATTTGTTTTCACCCAAATCCATTTCCTAATCCAGCTCACCCTAGAGTTTCAAAGGGGGACTATGAGGGAGAAGACAGCACAGGAGTAGGGTCAAACCACTTTCCACAACTACAAGAGAAGGAAAACCTGCTCATTTTGTTATTTTAAACTAGCCTAAACGAAGATGAAACTCAAATCTCAGGCTTGCTTCTTTCTGCTCTAGAACCTGCAGCCTCCTGCCTCCTCCACCATCACTGCCTTTAAATTTTCCACATTTGTATTTTACATTATTAAATGCAGGTTATGTAAGAATTTTCTTTCAGGTACTGGCATTTCAAAGGAGCACTTCAAAATTATCTGAGGCTTTGCTTAAGATATATACAGTAAAATTAGTTGTGTCTAATCTGTGTTTAGAATGGATTTAGCAGTGTCTTATTTGGTATAGCGGATCAGTGGCTCTGGTGAAGAATACTAATCCTACTTTTAGTCACAGTCCATTCTTCTGAAAAGAACAAACATCTGTAGAAAAAAAAATTTCAGGCTCTATAACACACAAAAAGAATACTTAGTAGTGGCTTCAGGTTATTGCAATAGATGAGCCCTAGCCTCAGTACTTGCAGGCACCAGGATTTAAACAGAAGCCATCATGCCACCTGCTGTTTGAAGCCAGCATGTCCACAGAGCAGCTCTGCTGCGACAGGGCAGCTGGGCTGGAAGGGGGCCCTGGCCTGGGGCACCCAGGGCTGTGACACAGCCTTCCCACAGCCAGGCTATGCTGGCCCCCCTGAACTGCTCCAGTGTTTCTGTGCACCCAGCCCACCAGAGCCCTGCTGACCAGCAGCCAACCTCCCCCACACAGCTGCTGCACCCCTCCAGTTTGGCATCACCTCCAGATGTGCCCTGCAGCTGGCATCCAGATGACTCACACAGGCTTTACATGCCAGAGGCCCATGCCTGCTCCTGAGCACTGACACTGACCACCCGCTGCACTTTGTACCACAGACTCACTGAGTGTGGTGTCCTCACCAGTTTCCCACACACCTCTTAGTCCACCCATACAGAGGGTATCTCACCTAAAGGAGTACAGGAATACTTCAGGAGACAGCTGAAAGACACAATCACCTCTCCCCTCCGTCACCTCAAAGTGGCTCAAGCTGGTCGTGCACAAATGGACTCTGGCTCATCTATGCTGATTTTTCCCCACTCACCCTCCTGTCCTACTGAACACAGACATAGCTCCCAAGAGAATGTGCTGCATCACTTTTGTTGGGACTGAGGTGAGGCCAGACTCAATTCTCCTTCTTGTGGGTAAGAGTGTGACACTTTTTCACAGTCTTCTGATCACTGTGATCTTAGATGACTGAGAAAGGCCTTACCCACAGCATCCTTACATCCATCCCATCTGGTCCCACAGACACCTGTATGTCCAGATGGTCTCAGCTCCCCCAGTTGCAGATTAGGCTTCACCCCAGCCGACCTGCCTCTGGGCTCATGGGCTGAGTCCCGAGGACAAGCCTCACCAGTGAAACCCAAGGCAAAGGTTTTGACCCTTTACCACTAGGTCCATGCCCGACCAAGCAGTATATTGTGCTCTTCTCAGCCTCCTTTTGTTTTCAAGGCACATGTCAGAACCTCTTCACTGCTGCCTCTCACACCTCACTAGCTTCAGCTGAGCTTTGGCTTTCCTAACTCCATTCCTGCCCACTCGGAGAGCTCCTCCTGGGCAGATGAGCAATATTTGGCATGACTTACACAACTATTACCAGTTTGTTCCAAACTACAAGCACCCCGGGTTTTTTTTGCAAAGGAGGGTAAACTTATTTGTACAAAACTACCCTGGTGAAACTCAAATTCCTATTTGGAAAGAAGAAAAGAACATTCAGACTGATGCTGAAATCTCATATTAAAATCTTACAGTAATGGAACACAGTTTGGTAGTGGCTTTTTACAAGATTAGTACTTCACTCTGTTAAACACAAGAGAAAAGTAAACCTCACCCAAGTAAAAGGTAAAACAAAACAAAAAAATCCCGAAAATATATGGCACTCTCCTCAATTGCCCCTTAGTTTGGTTTCTTGATCATTTTCTTAAGGTACTGACCAACTAACTCAAGACTTGGCACCACAAGAAGTTAAAAAACTCTCATACAGTTATTAGTTGTCAAAACAATACAGTAACATGAACCCAAGGGATTTATTTTCAGCCAAAATTTCTTAACTGATGCTGATTTCAGTATTTTTTGAAGTGATTTCCACAGTGACTACACAGTTTGAGGTGGAAAACAGCAAAATTAATTCTTCTGTAGACTTGGCTTTACTGGGGATGATTTTTTTTTAACCAAGAAAAATCTTTGGATTCAAAGAGGATATTGTCTACATTTAAAATTAAAATCCCAGAGCACCTGGAACAATGTTTTCTGGTTCAATAAAAATGCTTTAACTCCATCCTTTTTTCACTCAAAACCATCACATCTAGTTTAAGTGTTCAGGTAGTGAAACAATATAGTTCTTATAGATAATTTTATAATGCAAACCATTTTGCACCTCTGGGTGAATTCAGGACTGATGCAACTCTATGCACACACACAAATTTTCAAAAAACTACTTATTCAGTTCTGAATTTGATGTCTACTTAAGTAAAATGCCAATATGTTTGAAGATCACAGGCTCCTAAGAGTCACTGGTGCAGAGCAGAAGGGGAGGAAAAAAAAGAAGACCATATTTCCCAAAGCTTACTACCTGCTGCTGTGATAATCCTTCAGGCATAGGAGTCATAATTGCTTCTGCATGCATACAGTCCACATCAATAAATAAATTTTGCTCTTCTTCTTCCAGACAAGATGATCTGTGATCTACAAATAAATAACCAAATATCAGCTTCTAAATGTGGATTGAAAGAATAAAAAAGCAAAACAAAACCAAACAAGCAAAGATTCTATCATCTGAGCACGGAAATAATAAATTTTCACTTACCAAACAAAATAAATTTCCTGGCACTTCTGTATCATCTGGGAAATCACATAAATGTTACTACCAATAGGTACTCTAATAGAGAACACCTTTCAAAGGCATCCTATTATCTCCCAGCTGCAGACAGCCTAACCATCTTTTGCTTGACCACTGCTCCCTCCTCTCAGCCAGGAGAATGGGGCTGTCCAGAGGGCAGGACATGACAACTTGGGCTAAAGCACTACAGCCCCAGGGACAGCAGTTTTAAAATAAATGATCACTGGGAAGAAACTGAAGACACCCATATCATGATCCAGCTAAAAAAATTCCATACACCCTTCTATAGCTGAACTAAAGTAGCCAAGTTAACCAAAAATTTTGTTTCCATCCGAAAGGAGTGAGTGATTCTGCATTGCTCAGCAGGTAAAAATTTAACTGAAAAAGCACCACCGAAGAGCACTGATAGGTGGCAGTACATAGCCAGGCAAACAAGCAGACCCGAGTAAAGGAGACATAAAGAACAGTATGAGAAACAGAACAAAAAGAGAAATAAGGGAAGCAGGTCTGATGTCTGGGAGAAACTTGTGAGTTTAGTTAAGAAATTTTTCACTAGCTCCCTGCTGATTTGGAAAGTGGATATGAGATTCAGCCACCCACAGGTACACTGGGTCTGCAACCTAATCTCTAGAAATGTAAGAAGGAATGCCAGGTCCATTGTAACACTGTTCTGCAGATAATTTTCATCTGTTCAACTGCAAGAAGTTGAGGATACACTTTTTCATCACCTCATTTTGTGTACCTTTCTATACTCAAGCTGTGAATTAAGTAAATTGAGAAGCAGTCAGAGGTCATGACAGACATGTAAGATGTGTCCTGGCCCATACAGCAACTTTATGTTACCTCTCTCAATAAAAATATTTTGTTCCAGCCTTGTGGTTTTAGCTTCCTAAAATTGTAGTTTTATAAACTCTGAAGTTACTACCATGCAATTAGTTGGGCAGACACTTGAGCAGAAAGATACACTATCTCTCAGACTTATCCTGAAAAAGAAATTAGCTTAATTTACCACCTGACTCTTGAAAAAATCACCTGAGGACAGGTGCTGCCATGGCTCATGACAAAGGACTGTCACTTTCTCTCAACTCCAGAAAGAACACAAATACTTCTGTGGCTTTTTGATTTTACATCACTTTCTGTTTTCCCAACCCAAATTCAACTTTCATCAAAAATCATCAAACTGATTAAGCAGTACACTTTCCCCCTGCTTTCATTCACTCTTAAACATGGAAAGCATTACTCCTTACCAGTGATGAACTTTTTAAAATACTCAGCTACTTCTCCACTGAAAGCCATGTCTTAACAGCACATTCTCCTGACATTCAAGAGTTATTTGATGGAGGACCTGGACAGACTTAGTAACTATGCTGATTTTGACTGGGGTAGAATTAATTTTCTTCACAGTGGCTAGTATGGAGCTACATTTTGGATTTGGACACAGGGGTTGATAATATAGAGATTTTTTTTTTTTATTGCTGAACAGGGTTTACACAGAGCCAAGGCCTTTTCTGCTTTTCATACTGCCATGCTGGTGAGGGTGCATGGCAGGCTGGGAGGAGACACAGCCTGGACAGGTCACCCAAACTGACTAAAAGGATATTCCAGACCATATGACATCCTGCTCCATATATAAAGTGGGAGGAAAGAGGAGTAAGGAGAGGGGGGCGTTTGGAGTGATGGTGTTTGTGTTCCAAGTAACCACAGTGTGTGATGGGGCCCTTCTCTCCTGGAGATGGATAAGCACCTGCCTGCCCTTGGGAAGCAGTGAACTAGTTCCTTGTCTTTCTTTGCTTGTGTATGGCTTTTATGTTCACTATTACACTGTCTACATCTCAACCCACAAGTTCTCACTCTTACCCTTCTAATTCTCTCCCTAGTCCTGGTGGTAGTGGAGTGAGCAAGTGGCTGTGTGGGGTTTGGCTGCTGGCTGGGGACAGTAACTTAACATCTCTTCCATACTCCCATCTACCAGTACCTAGATCACACTGCTTGGTGGGACTTGTTGTTATTGTTCTTAAATTGATCCTTCTCTGTGGTCCTCAGGTTTCTCAGGTCATACAGGTTCTTGCCCCAAACAGAAAAAACTGGTCAAGATGCACTGACCATACTGTCATCTGAACTGAATATTATACCATACATTTTTGATATATATCTGATTTCTTGCATCTAGCTCTCAGCTCCCACTACAAAAAATTGCTAGGCCATTCATCTTCCTTCCCAGAAATTACTAGAGAATGTAACAAAGAGAAACACTGTAAATAGCATATACCTTGAGAAATGAAAGATTTTGTCCGAATGAAGGAACGACCCTTCTTCACAGCTGCTTTTGTCTTTTCAAGTCCATCTTTGGTACCTTCTCTAGCAGCTCTCATGAGCTTTTGCATCTGCAAGATAAAAAATATAGTCTACATGTTCAGTGAATAATAGGAAAGCATCTGAGCCTGCACACTTTTAGGCTATCAATATTGTCCAAAGTCAAATGACTGTACAGCAAGTAGAGAGAACCATGAAAGCTCAGAGCCAAGCTCCTGTATTTCAAAATAAAATAAAAATTGGAGACAAGGACTTACTTCATGGCAATACTGTATGCAAGTCTAAAAGAGCAGAAATGTTTAAGAACCCTTCTGCATTCAAACATACTTTAAATAGTCTCAAATGTTATCTTATGGAACAAATACCTACTACTCACAGGTCATTACTGGCCAGAGGTCTTGTCCATCTTTCAGTGTCCAAATAACTCTTCCAAAGTATTTCTGACCTAAAGATAATCCCCTAGACTCAGTTATATATTAACTATATTCTTAAACAAACACTGTTATGAAGGAAAAAGTTACAACTAATAACATCATTCATTGAAGAAATGCATTGATTAATAAGAATTCCATAATCTTACAGTACACTACTGCAGTCAAATGAAAGTTCACGAAACAAAAAAAAAAAAACACCAAAGAATTTTCCTTTGCTGGAAAATGTTTATTAAATACCCTGCTTTGTACTTCTTTCCCAAAATGTCACTACAACAAAAAATCCCCACTACTGTCAGAACACAAACAAAGCCGCCTTGATGCAATCAGGCAATTTCTGGGTTTGAGACTGAAGCTTTTTGCAAAAACCCAGTCTGTTCATGCCAGTTCCATTCAAAATGGAGAGCAGGGAGATTCCCAATTTGACCCTGTGTCACTGCAGAGCTAGGGCGAGGCTAGCCCCATGGAGCCATGGTCTCAGAGAGACACTAGGGTTGTACACCTGGCTCACACTCTGAGATAAGGGCACCAGTCATCAGGGAAAGAAAATGCCCTATCTCATTTTCTGAGACTGCTAACATTAAAAGTAAGCATGAGAAAAGGTCCTTGACCAAGTATTTTTAAGAATATAGCAATATTGCAGTCTTTAACTTAAGACTGCACAATAAAAATTCAGCACATTCAGAATTCATTTCATACAAATTATTGTCTACTTTTTCAAGCTATTAATAAAAGACAACATTGTCTGTGTTGGAAAAGCAATTATTTAAATGTAGGTAGTTACAAAAATCAACTACACTACCTTCAGCTCATGTTTTTGCTTTAGTTGCTGAATCTCTACTGCTCCCACAGTGTTTGACATCAAATCTTTCATCTTTTTTTCATAATGCTCCTTTAAACGCGTTAGGTCATGAGAAAGCTACAGTGTATAAAAAGACACAATCTTTTCAAAAAGCCATAGCGAGAACTGCATGCTAAAGCACTCACATAAATCATGCACATTGCCCCATCTATCTACTGACACAAAGACAGCTAAGGGAAAGCTATCACTGAGGGAAAACTATCACTGAGGGAAAACTATCACTGAGAGAAGCTCCAGTCCGAGGAAGGGACCATCGCTCCTGGGCACTGCTGAGCTCCGCCAGGTGCTTTTCTGTAAAGACAGGGGCAAAGCCACTTAGACTAAGGCAACTAAATTGTGATACATCTTAATTGTATTGTGCCTATCTCTTAAAAACCACATAGAAATGATACATCAGCCTTAACCATAAGCATTATCCACTGGAGCACAAAACCTAGTCTATATTTCAGACTATCCTTCAAAACAGTGAATCAGAAGAAATCTAAGAGACTGAGGAACCTGTGGAGATTACTGGAACCTGAGAATATGGAAACTGACAGGGCAGTGAGTCAGGTAAGGAGACACTAACAGGATTCATGTTCTTGGGGTTTCCACAGGCATCATAGTCTCATTGTATGAACTTGGGTGTAACCATCTCATACATTAATATATTCATTTGCAAGGTAAGGAAACTATCACAGAGAAAGGAATGCTCTGGAACACTAATTACCATTTGTTAAACATTTTGACAAAGGTAGATAAAAGAGGTTAAAACACAACCAGGAAAGAAAGAAAAAAAAAAGAGGAAAATATTTGGTGTGCCCTATAATAGAAGTCCAGTGGAAAACCCCTCAGCTTGATATCAACAGAGTTATTTGGCAAGAGATCAAAGCCTTAGGGAAGAGAAGGCCTACTGAGTTGAAAACAAAGCGACAGGCCCAGCATGTAGTTCCACTAGGCTGGGTCAGGATGCAATTACTTCTAACATCATGATTCTGGCATTACAGCAGTATAATAAAGAATAGCATCTGGTTCATAGACAAGAAATATTTAACAGCACAAAAACCTTCCCTTCTTAAAATAAAATAGTAAATAAATAGAATAATAAGAATTATAATGAAAAGGTGACTTCAAGGGAAGTCATACCAGCACTTAAAATTAAAAATCCCACATCCAACCTTGCTGTACTTTTCAACTAACATTAAAATTATAAGTAGGGCAAGTCCCTCACAGGCTCTGAAAGGCTACAGAAGGTGATGTGCTGGGAATATACAGTACTATCCATTACAGGACCTGAGGAGAAGTGAAAATTAGTACAAGCAATGGATACAGAGAAAATGTAAATAAAGAAGAGTAATGTCTGCCTGTGCTGAAATGCCAATGCAGGGAGGACTGAGGTTGGCTTTTTGGGTTTTTTTGGGTTTTTTTCTTTTGTTTGGTTGGGTTTTTTTGTGGTTTTTTTGTTTTGTTTTGTTTTTGTTGTTGTTGTTTTCTTGGTTGTTTGTTGCAAGGGTTTTTTGGCAATCCTAAAGTTTCCTTCCTCACTCTCTGCCAAAACCCTTCCCTAATTTCCTAATTTCTCCATCTCCCAGCAACCCATCCAGGTGCAGGAGCCTATGTGACTTTTCCATCCACCAGCTCAAGTGTTCCTTACCTCCTCACACCCACCCTCACAAGGCAATCCCCAAAACCTTTTGTTACAGGCCTGAAAAAGCCATCTGCACGGCAGTACCCAAGGGCACACCCCTCTTCTCTCATCACTCCTCAGTCTCTTGCTCAGACACTCTGTGCCTGATCCTGGTGCAATCACATTCAACCACTGCCAACAGTTTTCCATGACAGATCAAAGTAAACTTTTAAGAGTTCCAAAAAATGGCTTTAAACCTTGCTTTGTTCACATATGATAAATAAATTCTTATGACTATGGCCAAAGCTGAAGCTAGGGATAACAAGAGAAGATTAAAACAAAAAAAATAAGTCAGCAGCCATGTTAAGGCTTACACACTCACATGCAAAGTAATTTCCTAGTCTCTTCCAAGGTATTTAAAACAAAAAAAATTCAAACTCCATTTTTTCAGTCTTGTTAGAAAAAACTGCAAAACAAACAGCTGCAACAGCTAAGAACGTTCTAGTCAGAACAAAACCAAGACAAAACCAGAGGATGAGCACTCAGCTTACAAAGTGCAGATTTGGGTGGGCTCAAGTCTTGCAGTTAATTGCTCATTCCCTGATTTCCAAAGGACGTGTAGCAAGGATGGAGGTGAGGGGAGAGCAGATTACATGTACTGGAGGGAAACACAGACAGTAAGGCTTTTATTCTCATCAAGTTAAGAAACCTGCAAAATGAAAATAAGGGTCCCATGAAATAACACCCTGTCTGCAATCCCTGCACATTCCAGCCACGGGGTGCTGAGGCAGCTCACAACACACAGTTGCCAAGCGGCTCTTGGGGGTCTGTCCCCAGTCAGCACACACTGGGAGCCTCTCACAAAGAGGATACTCAAGAAGAAGAGGAGCCAAGGTGAACAGAAGGCAAGAGCCCAGGGCCTCTCTCCCTGTGCAATGGGAGAGGTGCAGTGAGGACAGCCACGTGTGTCACCTGTGCCTTCCTGCCTCCTGCAGAACACATGGAGCCAAAGGCACGAGACCTGAGAAGTGGCACAGATGGATCATTTTAATCATGCTGCCTCTCTTCTCTCCTCTCCTAACAGGTAGAACTCTCTTTGATTACAAAAATCTTTTACTTTCAGAAGTTTTTTAAGTTCAGTCACTTTCAAACAAGCAAATTGATGCAGATCTAAGACAGAAAGCTAGGGAACACTGGCAAAGAGTTTTGTGACTTTTGAGCACCTAAAGATCTCAAACCATCAATTCTTGTCAGGCTTGTCCCATTTATTCTTCACATTATTTTCCACATTTATTTACCACTTACACTAATCCAGCAAGTGCAAAAGAAGAGAAGGTAAGGAACTGCCCATAAGAAAAACAATCTCATTTTTAATTTAATTTTTATCCAATTTGAGTTGTATCTTTTTTTTGTACGAAACTTCTGTTTAATATTTTCATATCTTCTTTTCCCTGTTACATTTTGTTATGCACTGTCACTTCCACACTGATTCACATCTCCTTTAAAAAGATGCTGTTGGCATTAGAAACTGAATTGAGGAAAAAAAGAAATACAGGAGAGAAAGGGAAGCGTTGGAAACCAGGACAACCTCAATGACTGAGCAGCACTGCAGGATACATACATGTCTCTTGTGGTTGCCTCGCAAAAAGGAGCTGGGAATTCCATTTTTACACTCAGAATCACTCTGTTCTTCATAGCTTTCAAACTCACTTGAACTCCACCCGTATTCCAGCGAGCTGTTTCCACCATCATCACCATTTTCAACGTCATCATAAATCATTTCCTCTGCAAGAATTAAACCAAAATAAAAAAAGCTACACTGAAATGTATGTTTGTTCAAACACTGGAAAACTTACTCAGGATGTGCTACAAAGAATTGTACAGATTTCTGTATGCACATTAAAAATTTTGAATTAAATCCAATATTCAAATAGCCAAAGTGGATTGTCTTTGTTGAAACAGAGTACTAAAAAAGGACAGTGTTATGGGTACACACCATGATCCTTTTAGAAACATGTGCTACTCAAATGACACTGTTGTGTCCAAATCCCACAAAATTATTTAGAACTTCAAAGGAAGTTTAAACTCTAACTGTGAATAGACATCTGCACTGAGAAACATCATCCTTCCACATTTAAGCTTGCCATTTGTCCCTAGAGACACGGTAAAAAATGCTAAAACATGGCAAGAATCAAATGAAAATGTCACTACTTCCAGCAGAACAGGTCAGACCAAAGCAGCAAGAAACATGTTACACAATGGTGTTTTATGACTCATCACCACCAGTCACTGGAAGTCTCCCACACCTGGCAGCTGCCTTGCTCATGATTTACTCTAAAAACCTGAAGTATTAACCTTTTCAAGACATAACCTTTTCAAATCTGTATTACAAAGGCTGACTGAAGTACCTCCTGTTAAAGACACAGGTCTTTCTATTGGCACAGATGTCGAGAACATAAAACTTACTCAAAATAAAATGGCAAATTTCGAGCCAATTTCTTAACAGGAAACAGGAATGCACTCTACCTGCAGCATCATATGTCAGTACAAGTGGAAAAGTGTGGACATGTCGTGGTACAACACTTCTATCAGGAATCCCTATTGTCAGAAGTTATGATGCAGCATTTACAACTGTCTCCTATTAAATCCAGGAAACAGCAGCTGTGCTTTTATTATAAGATTGACATTTCATTTAAATAGAGAAAAAATATGTACTCAAAAGAAAAGCCAATATGTTTTACACACGCATCAAAACCCTGGATTTTAATATTAACACTGGAATCCTCTGTGTTAATTATAAAGGATTTAATTAGTCTAATTTGGAAGATTCAGATTTTCAATATTTTTTTTAAATCCCCATGCATATCAAGAGTGTCCTTAAAATATGGTTACTGAAGAAGGCATCTTAGTGGTAAATCTAACACAATGAGTAATTTAAAAGAACCATCATAGTAAGTCAAAATAAATCAAGAAGTCTAACTCCTGTGCTGTGAGCTTTGGGGCAGGATTTACCCCATGACTGGGTGAATTTATCTTGTCCATGTGGCAATGTAGATTGTCCCACTGAAACTTTTTTTGGAATAGTTGCATCTCCCTGACAAAATATACAAATAATAAACATCAAGATCGTGAATGTAAGATGAAACTTCCCTTACTACCTATTTCCTCAGAATCTTTCAATGTCTTAGAGGACAACACGAAAATCAAAATTTTAATTGGTGTCTTATGGGTTAAGCTAAACAATCTGACCAATATGCTCAGCAGAGCTTTGCCCCATATCCCATATCCCACCCAGCTCAGCCACCTGGGCCTGGTACTTGTTTCCTGACTGATCAGCAACAGCACAAAGATGTCCCTGCTCAGAGCAGCAATGAGGGAACTTCCAGTGATATAAGCATTCAAGTCATGAATGTAGCATGGTTCTTTCCAATAATAAATTTAAAAAATTTAGTAAAAATTTGTAAAACACCTTGCCTGAACACTACTAAGGAAAAAAATTAAACTGTTACAGCTTTAAAGATTAATGTGGGTTTCACACAGCAAAGCTCGAGCGTTTTCTTGATTCATTAACAATTTCAGTATCAAAGACCCACACCCTCTGAGAGCCACGATGAGTAAGATGCTGAGCTCCCAATAAGCCAATTCACTCAAACACAAAATCAGTCAGTAGCAACTGATCTTTAGGCAGACTTCACTATACCCAAAAACTGCAAAACAAAGCTGAGTAAGAACTCAATGAAATATGCTTCTTGAGCCCTAACTCCATCATTTCCAGTAAAGGTAAAATCTTGACTTCAGCAACTACATTGAGATCTATTCTGCCCCCTCCAAACATGGTCACAACCATCAGGAGTGAACCACTTCAATGCTGAAATAAAACATTTGTGTAGAGTCACAATCAGGATGGTGAACAGCCACCCTGGACCATCTCTTCCATCTATCAAGCATTTATATATTGAAGGGGACTTTCAAGGAAAGAGCTTCTCTCTATCACCATGACAATGATACATTATCATACATCATTTAAGGATTTAAAAGACCATTTTCCTAACCATCTTGCGTTGTTCAGGGCACTACAGCTACAACACCCAACACTGTAATTCTCTAATATGCAGAGTACTCAAGCATTTGGAACAGTATCTATAAAACAAAGTAGAATCCAGCTTCTGAGACGAGCAGTATAGGAGACCTGCTGAGATAGTCTTTTAAGTATTAGTATAATTCTGAACTCTGTAAGACCCACCAATTATTGACACAATGGTAAATCCATTTACATATATTTTAGGCACTTAATGAACGTATCTGTTTAGTATACATGCACATAATTCCATTTTGCATTGCTTTCAACATTACAAAGACCTCAAACCTGGTTCAGAGTCTGAATCCTCTCTTGGCACATCATCATAAATTACCTCATCGGGGTCTAAAATCAAGACAGAAAAAAAAAACCAACAAATGAGAAACTTCCTAAAATTTGAATGGGACCAAGTATCTAAGAGGCATTTGGACAAAGCCCTTAACATGCCTTTAGCCTTTGGTCAACCCTAAAATGGTCAGGCAGTTGAAATGCTGTAGGTCCTCTCCAACTGAAATATACTATTATATTTTTAAAAAGTTTGGTTGTATTGGTATATATTAATACAAGGGAGATATGACTCACTCTCTACTAGCATTTTGCCTGCACATCTAATCATTCAAATATGGTAATAATGCACAAATATTGCAATAATGCACAAAGTAGTATATGGTATTTGTGAAATTTCAGTTTTATCTGCATTGCTTATGATGACCTTTGGTAGCCAAAACCAAAAATCCACTTCAAAGCTAGTGTTTCTCCCTCCTTCTTACAGAAGTATGGTATGTCCTCTGCCTGTTGAAGGCTGCTCATTGCCTTACTGAGTGGCTGTAGAAAAGCTGAAATTGACTTTGTAAAAACTAAATGTAATGATTATCACAGTAAATTAAGAGGCAGAATGGCAAATTCTTCAGTTACTTCACAAAATATGTAAGATGAACACCAGCCCAGTGGGAACAGCTGAGAACAGGCAGGATAACCTGTCCTCAAACCACACAGTCTCTGTGGTTTAAAATGCAGCTACCAGCCAAGAATCAACAGCACACACCAAGACAGTGGCAATTCCTTCTCTTCCTCCTCCTCCAAGTACTTATCTGCCACTACTGCACAAGAAGAACAATTTCAAATACAGTCACAGATCAGACTCTGAACTGGAGCTTATTTCCACTGCACATGCATTGATAGAGCTAAATGATTTCCATAACACATGATTCCATAGACTCCAAAAGGTGGAAAAATGAATGTTAACTTCATTCTAAAATACAGTTTTATTAGACTGTTGAATGTTCTACAGCTGAATGTTTTATTACAGAATGTTTTATTACTGTTGAATGTTCTACAGCTTGGTTCTGGAATCTATCTAAAAACACACAATAAAAGTGAACATGGACATTCCCATAAAATCCCACACACATACTGCTGATCACAACTTAAAACTGACCACCTTCCACAGCTGTACTTCAGTGTTCACTGGTACTTACTTTCCATCCATGCTGTATTTGCAGGATCTGCAACCCATTTGGCCAGGGCATCATCCTCTTTCTTGGTCTGGTTATCTTCACTTGAAAAAGAGGCCACAAAAATAAAAGAACTAAAAGTTACACCACAATGTTTTTAAACATCCATGAAGACAAGACAATAAATGTATTTCTGCCCTCTAGTTTCCACTCCAAGGGCACTGATTAGTCAAAAATGTTGCTTCAGTGTGTAGTTGGGTGATGAATAAGCTATTCAAGTTAATAGTCTTACAATTTTAGTCAGAAAATCGAAAACACTTTCTTTACAATCTTAAAAAATACTCTGCTTTTGAGTTCATCTACCATAAAACAGGAAATTCTCTCAGAAACAGTGAAGTGAGAGCTTCTTTTTCATGGTAAATAGGACAAAGATATTCTGGGTTACATCAGGAGCCATCAGGCAGAGCTGCTCCCCTCCTCCACCTGGTGCTGGTGAGGCTGCTACAGCAGCATGTCCAGTCTTGGCTTCCCAACACTCCCCTGCTAGAGAGCTGTGGAGAAAGTGAAGCTACCTCTAGAGAAATGTAGAGAAACTGCAGTGAAGGACTAAAGCTTATGGATTACAAGGAAGGAAATAAAAGACACGGAGATTATTTAGTCTGATGAAAAGGATGTTATGGGGTGACCCAAGAGTAGCTACAACTATCCAAAAGAGAACTATAGAGGTGAGGGATTCAGGGTTATTTTTTTGTTTGGGTTTGTTTTGGGGATTTTGGGGCCTTTTTTTGTTTTAATGCCAGACAAAGGGGGAATGGTCAACAGACTGCTCACTGGGAGATTTGGTTTGGACATCTGGGGAGGTAGGGGGGGAAAGAGGGGAAGGGAAGGTAGTACAGCAGGGAAGACTGCTTGAGGAAGCTGCAGCACCTCCATCCTTGGAGGGTTGAGGGCTCA
>NW_005054633.1:15611-20415 GCF_000277835.1 Geospiza fortis
TGACATTGCCATCAGTCTAGAAAAATTCAACCCAGTGTCTTCAAAAATGTCATGCACAGTTATACACACCAGTGCTGATTTTTGTAAAAAGCAGAATTACAGGAGTAAGAAAGTGAAAAAAAACCAAACCAACAAACATGGAAGCATCACACAAGGAAAATAAAATACTTATCAAATGCAAGCTTTCCTAGGAATTAAGGCTTTGCAAATCATTAAAACATGATGAACTGGCAATCACCTATTCTGAGGGTCCTCCAGGTTTACAGAATTATAATGACATTCTTCAGTTGCTGACTGTGTACCTGCCAAGTAGGAAAAGAAAAAAGAAAGCGTTTGCAATAACATGTCAGTTTGGTTCAAACTGCACATTTTACCATAAGAAATTGATTTTACTAGATCATTACTAAAGAATAATCTCCTTCCTTGCAATATTTTTATTCTTACACATGTTTAAAAAGAATTGGAAATTTCTTCACACCATGCATTTCTGAAAGCTAAGTAATTCAAAGACACAGCCATTTCTTAGAAGAGCTGTTAAGAGGAAATCACAATGGCTAATGCATTTAATTCTCTCTCTCAAACATATATTCCTCTACAAGCAACACAAACATTTGCTTTTACTTGACAGTATTCCTAATAGCGGTAAAAAGCAAAGGCTGGAATAAAAGCTGGAATTATAGAAGAGCAGCTGCCCAGCTAAAGAAAAGTATACTCAAAATACAAAAAGGCAGGATATGGGCAGCTTTCTTTTCCTACTGTCTTGACATTAAGCTGTCAACTTTCTCAAGTCTGGTTACAAAATGGATCTCTTGTTTCTGTAATAATCCATAGTTATTTCCCTTTCTAGTTTCCTCTTCTGTCTTAAAATTGTACTAGAAGACAGAGAATTCATCAAATCATCAAGGGAAAAATCCAACAGCAACTCTAAATCCACAAGAACTGGAAAATAAACAAACAAATGCATATAAAAAGGCAAAAGGCAGAGGAATTTTGCCAGGATGTAGGAAAAACAATAAAAGGTATGAGAAGAAACCATTTGGATTGAACACTGAACTCTGGATCTGGAAATTATTTCATTACATTAAAAAGGAATTAGCATTAATCATACTCACCCAGGGTGAGTGCTATACAGGTAAGGTACCTGAGGTTAACCAAGGGTTCCCTTTCAAATCAAGTAAGGTGTGTAAATACAGTACCTTCCTCATCTACAGAAACACTGCGTATGATGACAGGACTGCAGTACGCTGGCACTATCAAAGGTAAGTTGGATGGCACAGCATATCCACAGGGGACAGGAACAGAATATCCAACAGACAGGCTGGGACTGGCACATTCCTCTGGAGGACTTGGTTCTGGTGATGAGGATGGATCCTTATCTTGAATTGGGGAAATATTTATGACTGAGTAGGGATTTACTTTGGCTGGAGTGCCTTCTGCAGCAGGTTCTGATGTTTGCAGCTTCTCAGTGTTTTCTAAATTACCGTCTCCTTTAGTTGAAAGATTAAGCAAAAGTACAAAGTTTCAGTTTTCATACCTCCTCAAGCTGCTCTAATAGCTCTTTGCAAGTATGCTAAACACTGAACTGATCTTTTCTATACAAGTTGCTTACAATCAATGACTCAAAATTCCCACACAGTATTGCCAACCTCCCCATTTTACAGGTGAGGAATGCAACAAGAGCAAAACAAGATGAGTTACAAAGATGCCTCTGGAAAAACAGTAACTTGACTGACATAAGCACATGAGTGAAAACAGTCTTAAATCATAAAGGTTGAAATCTGGATTCTAAACAATTCTGAATCTTACAAACAGAAACACAAGAAATATTTTAGGGGTGGTCGTGAGGACAAGAAAAGTCACGGAGTCCTAAAGAGCAGTCCTAAAAATGCCCTGTTAAGAAAGGGAGGAAGAAAATAACTTCACAAGTTTTCCTCTTTGAAAATGTATTGTTTTCTGTTATAGAAAGTTCCCAGTGTTTTTTGAGACAAGCTGAGCTACAGCAGAACCACAGGGCCCTCTGAAGGGAACTGCAGAACTGTATCCCAAGTGATCAAATTATTTTAAGCTGTATGCACAACTTCACAATAAGGGTGAGCAAGCAACAGATGCTCAGGGAAAGATGGTGTTTAAGTTCCAGGTTGTCAAACTCCACAGTACCTGAAGAGTTACCTATTTTTAATTGCCATAAGCACAGTGAATCTGTTTACAAAAGGAAATTGGATTAAAGTAAGCAAAATCAGCTGTTAGAAATTTGAGCATAATACAGCAATTTCCATACTACACCTCAGCACTGGGAACATCTGCATCTGTCATTAAAAATGTTCCAATATTTAGCTTCTGTTTATGAACAAAATTCATACAGTCAAACTCTACTTAGTTTTATGCACAACAACTCAAGCTCAGCAACCAGCAAGCTTAGCTATGAAACAGCTTATCTCAAGCCATCAATGTGCCTTAAGACCAGCAAGGATACACAGTTTTCCTGTAGCATGACACTCAGACTATGCCCAACCCATTGGTTTGGATATCACACTTTAGTGGGAAACCTCATGGGAACTACATGTGATGGTCACTTGCCCTGCCAGATATACCATGACTGAAACTGGCAGGAATATTCAAAACACTTCCATGGTATTTCCACGTGTGAGAGACTGGACTATGACTCAAAACAAACTGACCATTTTCAGGAGTTCCTGGGTGCTTTGCTGAGGCTGGGTTTGCAAGCCCACAAAGAGAAGGCAGTAAGTTTTTGGGTGTGTAATGACAAACCTCTGGTCTGCGTAAGACAGAAGGGGTGAACTTCCCACCACCAGAGGCTACAAACTGTGCTCTGACGCTGGCAGGAGGCAGAGCTTGCGGAGAGGCTGCCCAAATCATGGCGAAACTGCCCTCCCTTACACACACAGCCTCCTCCCAGGGAAGGTCACATTCACACAAGGCTCACTGACATCAGGGGCAGCTGCCTTAGAAGAACTCATAAACTCTCAACTACCCCTGAAGTGCCCTCAGACTCATTTCTGATGCACGTGATCAAAAGATAGTGTAGAACTTTGCCCTCACAGAGGAGGTGCTTGGGCATTCCAACCTGAACCTGAGAGTGTATTAACCCACCAGGCTTTGTATTCTATGGGCTTTTTCTCCCACCTCTGACAGATAAAGACCTTCAATTGTTACTTCAATCAAGTGTCATCACAAATCCATGGCCGGTGATTATGTATCTTCCTACTCTTACCCTTTCTTTCTCTTTCTTCCTTCCTTTTCCCATTTATGTTTCCTTAAGCAGGTGGTATTTTTATGCTTTGATATTGCCATATTACTTTATATAACAATAACCAAAATGGCTACATATACATTTTCCATTACAACCAAATTGTTCCAAAATAAACCCAACATGTGCATCTTTAAAAACACCAATCTTTCAGCGTTGTTCCACTCTAATCTGCTCCAAGACATTCATTAAGAAGAACCTGAGTTGCCCTCAGGGGTGGGCCATATCACCATGGAAAACTCTTGTTAAAGTACTTTTATTACACCGTCAAGAAAAGGCATCCTATGATCAGTCTTGACTATTTAGCACAGTGGAGGTACAGACCAACAGGCTGACTTACCTGCAGCACCAGCCTCTTGGTGCTCTATGTAATTCCCAGGACCAGGAATAGGTGGCACAAGGGCTTGTCTGTCTGCTTCTGGTATCTCATCTCCACTATCAAAATCAAACTGTTCTCCCTCATCCTCCTCTTCATCATTCGGGCCTGCGGCTTTTGGTTCATGCTCTAGAACTGTGCAGAAAGACACACCTTTGTTTGCTTGCTCTCAATAATGATCTCATGGGACCAGTAAATGCTCCACATTACAAACGAAGCTTACACAATGAACCTTTAGATTTTTAGGTTACTGGAACAGAACAAAAGTTGATTGATATCTTGATAAGCTCATGCAGTTTTCAATAAATCCTTTAGCGCAAACAAGGAATTTACTTGGAAAGAAATAAACAAGTAATAATGCAAATACTCTTGCTTTTGTCATAATGAGCCAAGAGATTTTTAGAAAAACACCTAAACAGCCAAATTTTAAACAAGAAAACTTCACAGATTAATTTATCAGCACAGGGACTTTGCAACTTTAAAACTTCAAGTAATTTAGTAATTTTTCCTTTCTAACTGAAACTCCTAAGTCTATTCTTTCCTAACAGTGTCCAAGTACCAGTGACAATCACTTATTTCACACACTCCAACAGAGACCAGCAGATTGATTTTCCTACTCCAATATGAGATAGTTTAAAACCATGCAACATGTTATTAGCCCTAGTACCCCACACACGTACATTCTGGCGGAGGGAGGGTGTGGAACCTTTGAGGAAGTAATGGCTGAAATAATGACACCCTAATTGGATAGGAAGGGTGGGTTTGGGTTTTTCCCTCTTTGCTTGTGAAGATACTGTAGCACAGATTTGGCACTGTACATGGGGCTGGGGAGAGGGAGCAGGAAAAAGTACACAGCAGTTCCCCACCACGTTACTGGGGAAAACCCATGAAAATGTAAATCCCTTCATGTACCTACAGCATAAAACAATATCCTAAAAAAGATAAAAGTGTAAATACACAAGTATGTTATAAAAATTTACCTGAAGGTGATAAGCTTCCCCCCTCCATTCTCAGGTAACACAAAATGAAAAATAAGTCTTGCAAAGATGATTGGATCTGCTGCATCATGATGATGTTATCAGCTATCCTACCATCCAGAACACATTTTTTATCTTTATGATAAAACCCACAACACCCCAAAGCTCTAGACTGCTTAGATT
>NW_005054633.1:20482-21716 GCF_000277835.1 Geospiza fortis
CAAGATCGTTCATGCAGCCTCTCTGCTGGAGAAAAAGTCAACTAATTGCAAAAATAGTAAGGAACAAAAAACCCTGATTATCCTGCATTTATTGTCATGTGTTATGGCTGAGGCAGCAGGATATTTAATTTCATTTTGATGAATTCTTTTCAAAAATTCTTCTGCAGGAAGTCAGGCTCCTCATTTTTGCTTTGTCCATTAGGAATTCCTCTTTTCCTGAAAGATGCAAGAAATTCTTCAGAGCTCTTCCAAGTGATTAAAGACAAACATGGCATTCTTCCTGATTCAGCATCCATCTGACTAAACTGTAATATTTGTTGCTTGGCTGTGTAATGGGGAAAAGAAACAAAAGAGGGGAAAATGTCTTTTCAACATTAGTAAAAAAATTTAAATTGGATATGCCAGCTAATTTTTTTTCTGTTATGGCTGTTAACACTGCCCCTCTTCATTCATTTTAAAACATTTACTTTGCATCGTAGATAAACAAGGCACAGAACCTGATAAATGGGCACTACAGCCTGGAAAGATTCCATGATCACATCACTGATGGGACAGCGGGTTAAGATTACAAAAAAAAGACGAAAAAAGAAAGAATACATTGTCCGTCAGAAAGAGAATACAGGAGACAAATAAATATCCTCAGTTCAGAAACTTTTAAAACTGTATTTCAACTTTGCATTATTTCTAAATTTACTTATTTCTGCAGGCATAAAATTTAGCCTTTTAAATTTAAAGATACTTTCCATCTCATATTTAATAAAAATATTCTCCTTTAAGCTTTTAATACCAAGGGCATACTATTTCAATTGACGGAAAAAGTATTTTAACAACAAAAATAAAATAAAAAGACGATAGGGGCTTTTTGCTTCACCTTAAGAGCTGATCAGAACATCAGATAAATACAGATTATGTTACACAAAAAAACACAAATTCCTGTTTTGAAAATAACTATTTTCCACAGTTCTTTGTGTTATGTCACAACAACACACAGACAAAAGCTCTTTTTAAGTGCTACAATTAGGAAGACAGACAGCAGTTAGACCCAGGATGAATCCAGCTACTAAACACAACTACAGGTCTTGCAAAATTTCATGCTCATGGAGAAAACCCCAGTTCTTCCTACCCTTTATCTGAAAATCAAAAGGATGAAGCCAAATAGTGCCAAATAGTGCATGAGGCAACTGTTTTGCAGAAAAAAAATAGGGGGGAAAAGGGGGAGTCTGGTGGGTGTGGG
>NW_005054633.1:21745-48251 GCF_000277835.1 Geospiza fortis
TGTGGGGGGGTGAAATTGCTTTTTTTTTTAACATAATTTTAAATGCACTATTTTTTCCTGAAGTAATAATCACACAATGCTTAGAATGACAGAGTCTGTCTGGAATTCAAATAATTAAATTAGTTACTAAAAATTCAATTTTCCCTTCCACCACTACTCACATCCTTAGCTTTATGTGTGCCAACCAGTGCAATGAGAATACAAAAAATTGATTGAACTTGTTCATCCTATGGCAATACCACTCTGAGAGCTCTTTAAATGCTTCAGGGAAATTCTCAGATTTCTAAAAATTTCCATTTGGAGTTTTCAAAATAGAAAAGAAATCTGATATAATGGAAACATTGTCTTCAAGTTAAATTAAGTATGAAAGTGCTAATTTAGAATCAGAAAAAGGAATACATGCTCTCATGACTGTGCACAGCACACAGATTTATGATTTTTCTTCAGTGAAATGACATTTCTAAGTTTACTTCAGAAATAAGCTCCATTAGGTTGTGTTTACAGAGACCTGCAGGGGCATAAGCAAATTTAAAAAACGTTTGGTTCCTCTGCCAATTGCAAAGCATTCTTGGCACCTTTTGCCTTCCCAGCCATTAACTAAGGAGTTAAGGGAATGACATTAATTTTATAGCCCAGACTAAGTCAGCGAAGCTGCATTAATAGTTTTCTTAAACAGTTTATTTTAGTGACATAGAAGTAAGATAAAATAGCTCTGCACTTACTATCAAGCGCATTTGGAATACAAAATGAACACATCTGAAATAAATAAAAGCACCCTAAATGTCTGTCCCCCCTTGCAATCTCACAAATCCATGACAACTCAGAAGAAGTCAACTGAAGAAGACAACTATCTTCCAAGAAAAAGCATGATAAAGGAAGAATGAAATAGAACCCCAAGCACAAACAGTTCAGCAGTCTGGGGCATGGGAACAATAAACCTGGAAGCCCTGGACATAAACAGGCAAGCTACCACCAAGAAATATGAATACTTTATGTTTTAAGTTTTGAAAAATATTTTTAGAAGTGGAAGCCTTCTGTATAATTAAGAATGTCATCTTTGCAATCAGTTGTACTCTTTTTTTTAAAGTTCACAGGCTATTATGGGACAAAAAGCAGAAATGTATCTATTATATTTAAAGAACTCAAATATTTTTAGTCGCTTCTACCATACAACCGATGAAGGAAATAAGTGTACAATGCTTTAAACGGCATATATCTAATTATTATTTAGTAAAAAAATATTAATACAATTGAACCTAAAACACACTGGCAGGAGGTGCCTGCTCTTATTCGAACATGCAGTTTTAAAACATTTATCTTTTTTATTCATTATTTTAGATTGCAACAAAACACTTAGGACTGCAAAGACCTACCTTCCTTTCAAATGGATTCCCCAAATGTTTCAACTTTCTACAAATACTTGAGTGTTGCAGACATCTTTTTATGAAAAATCCTTTCATTAGGATTTTTCCTTCTGAGAAGCTGAGAGGCCTCAGAAACAAAATGTAAACAATGGTTATCTGCTGCTGTGGAATGCAACAGGTAGATCCGTGATTGGTCTCGTGTGGATGTTTGGAATTAGTGACCAGTCACGGCAGAGCTGGCTCTCTCTCTCTCTGTCCAAGCCACAGACCTTTGTTTTCATTCTTTTCTATTCTATTCTTAGCTTAGCTAGCCTGAGATGAAACTTTTCCTCCTTTTTTTTTAGTCTAGTTTTAGTGTGATATATATCATAAAATAATAAATCAAGCCTTCTGAACATGGGAGTCAACATTCTTGTCTCTTCCCTCACCTGAAAACCCCAGTAAACGCTGTCACACTTGAGTGTCTTGAAATACACAAAACTTATTAGTAAAAAAAAATATTTTAAAATGTTACTATCCCAGAATATTTTGAGGTAACATAAAATTTGCTAACTCACACAGGTTACAAGTCAAAACAAACTGCCAGACACAGCAATCTAAATGCTTATTATTTATCCTTGATACATTCCAGACATTTCTCTGATGAGATACCCTTTCCTTTACAGATCTCTATTTCTAGACAATTAAAATCTGCCAAGCTCCTTATGGAAGTGTACAATAGAAATAAGTATTGAAAGCATGCAGATACCAGGAAACAACTGATTTTTTCAAATTACCATTATTTTTATAAAACTAACCATTTGGGGCCAAACACACCCTGCTGACTGTGCTCCAGGATAAATGGGATCTCAAGCTGTTCCCTTTCTATTTCAGAAGAGATTTCAGAGCAGAGGCTTGGTGCTTGTCAGGATGGTGAAGCTTGTGCTTGGAAACACTCATGCCTGCAGAAGCTTCCAGATTTGCCCAAGTTTGTAAAATACAAGAAACGTGGTTGCAACTGGACAACATCTTGTTTCTCCCAGTTTGAAAGCACTGCTTAGGTTGCATTCCTAATGCTAGAAAGCAACGTGGTATTTTCAACCACTCATCTCCCTCCCACTTGTGACCACTAATTCTTCATTTCCAGGAGAGAAAACTGCAGTTAAATATTTTTTCACTCTGGTACTCAGCTGACACATCACTGTTCTGCCCTTCTGAAAGGACACCTGCAGCAGCACGTGCGCAGGGAGAGTGGCGAGGTGCAGGGCAGGAGGGACCCTGCAGGGGAAAGGCTGACCTGTACGAGCACTGCCACATCACTGCCACTTCCCAGGCACACGGGCCAGCCACCAGCACACCACTGGCGTCCATAAACCACCTCCTCACACAGTCACACAGGTGGAAAGTATGTGTTTTTCTGGGGGAAAATAAACATGTAGGACAAACCGTGCACATAAAAACACACGAGTGAGCGCTCCTTCCCATGGGAAGTGGGTCAGAGCCAAGGACTTTCCCTTTGCACTCATTTGCACCCATTCCCCTGGCACTCCCAGCTGTGCTAAGCTGGCTCAGCAGGGAGCCCAGGTCCTTGTGGTGGTACAAGTATGCTGCTAATTACACACAGCTCGCACACACATCCAAAGCATGACCACAATGTCAGCATTACCAGTCTCTGTGGAAAACAGTTACAAAAAAAACTCCAATCAAACTAAAGAGTATACATTCACGCAAAAATTGTTTCCAGTGATGGAAACAAAGGCAAAATCACATGAATTAACAGGCTTTCCCTGCAAATAACTAACAAAGAAATAAGTACAAATGCCTCTTTAGTATTTTGCAAATACACACACTACATGCTAATTATGTTGTTGAGCATGCACAACAGATATTATTCTTCTGGATAAAAAAAACAAATTCAAAACCAGAGTCAGAAGAGTAATGAATCTGCCTGCTCACATTTCAGAGAGCCTCCTAACAACAGCATGCCTAATTCCAAAAAAATTGCATTCATTGAAATAAAGCCCAGGTCTGTGGATGTTAGGAGAGATTTACCAATAGCAAAAACCCTGAAGTTTACAAACTATTCACAGCGCTAAAAATTTAAGTCTTAATTACCTAAAGTGTAAAAGAACTGAGTTGCAAAAAATCAAAAGTCTAAAATAACAGCATTAAGACATTAACCATGCTGTCCAGAGAAAAGCAGGAGCAACACCAGCAGACTTGTACTCCTTTGTAAAGCCTCAACGTGCTTTTCAGTGCTGACTACCTGATAACCAGAAAGGTAGCTACATAAAATCAGTGGTTTATGGCCATTTACTTTAAAGACTCAGCACACTGATATTGCCTGCCACCACTAGAAAAACAGATCAAGCCTGGTCCTGAGGATGTCTTTTCTACTTCAGCACCATATTAGTGTAGGGGGATAGAATATAAGAAAATAAAGACAGTGTAGAAAGTAATCTTACCCCTAAGGAGTTGCATGCAGCTGAGCCAATTATCAAAGATTAGGAGCAGGCCTGATATTAACAGGCCACAGCTGTAACTAATGAGAAGAAGAGTGCTATAAAAGAGTGGGTTGGCTGGTTGAGAAGGGAATTGGAGTCAGTTGGTCACTTTGTGAAGAAGAAAGAGTCAGTGTTTAGAAGAGCTACCCATGAGCAACACCAAGAAGGCATGAAACTTTTGTGTAAGGAGACAACCGTATGGAACCCCTGCAATAAGATGACAATATATTAGCACATTCTGACATACTAATTTCCAAGAAATACCAAGAAATTTTGCTGGTGCTACAAGGAAAGCCTGTACAGATATTATTTGGAATTCTGCATGAATACATGAGAGATCCCCCTCTATATTAAAAATCACCTATCCATATTAAAGGCTACTAGCCTTCAATCAGTATTCAAGGAATACCAATACACTTAACCCTTAGTACCCCCAAAGTCACCCATCTGAGTTGGTATTAATGCCACCAGACAGCTGAGCTGGGGTACAACGGGTCTGCTGATGGTGGCTGTGCAGCCGAGCTCAGCCTAAGCTGCTGCACACGTGATCTGCTGAACTCACCTACAGCGTGCTGCCAAATGGACAATCCACACAGGGAACAGGAAAACCAGAGAGCTCCAACGAAACAGAAATCAAACAGCAGACAACTACAAAGTCATTGAGAAAATTAAATATTCAGCTCTGGCACTGCAAGCATGTTGGCTAACCATAAGGTACAAATGATATACGAAGGAAAAACAGAAAACTTTTCTAGAAAATGCAATTTTGACCATGTAGTTGACAATTTTATGAAAAAATAACCTTTTTTAAGGAAACTTCCACCAGCGAGAGCAGTCTGGCTTGTTATTTACTTCTATATGTCTTTGTTCTACAAGTTATTAACTATTAATGTCTAGTTTTCCAAATAATTACTCTTACTTTGAAGCAATTGCCATTTGATGCTTTGAGGCATATGCATTTCACTTATACAGTCTATTTAATTCTAATTAGCAATATAAAACTGCTGAATCATCTAGCAATACCTTGGACCAGGAGCTCTTTAAAAGTAATTGGAACCCTATGAAGAAGAAGGCAGCCAGACACACCCTGGAGATGTGAAACAGGGAGCATGAGATCCCACCTCTACAGAAAGAAAGCATACAGCTCGGGTGCATAAACTATCATACTAATGAAAAGCTGAAAGCCAATCAGAGCAAAAGCTTGAGTTTTTAGGTCTTGGATCATTCTAGCAACATGTTTCTACCAGGATGACACAGTCTGGTTAAGAAGTTAGCAATATACTTGGCTTCATTTTTGGATTGTGTTTTTCCCTCCACCCTGCCAGTGATTGTACATACTTCCTAGACTGAACCTTTGGACGACTTCAGCAAAGGGATGCCTAAATCCTGGATCATTGGTCCAAGCTGAACAACCCTTTGTCTAGCAATGTCAACCCTTAAGCACTCACTGGGTTCCCCCAAAGGCACCACTTAGAACACCTAAAAGCCTCTGACTTCCAACAGCCGCTGACACGCAGCCGTTCATATGCTCAGCCCACCCCTGGAGCAAGAGCCCAGGCGGGGTCAGAAGATGCACACAGCTCCAGGAATCTGGGTGTCCCTTCGGACACACACTGCCAAAGGTTCCTTGTTCCCAACAATTACAGCTCCTCTAACACTCCAAGCACTGCATACAACCTGTTCACGTGTTTAAAAATAATTAAGATTTAACTATTTGTGTTTTCCCCTTGATGAATTCTGGACAAAGAAACAAACTAGGTATTAAATTTTTCTGCAATTTACTATATCTTTTGCTTAAAAAAGTATAAACTAGAACAGAATGGTTATGTCCTGTAAATCCAGGACAATACTGGAAATACTTTGGATTTCAGCTGGCTTCTTACCTCCTCATTTCTATGGTTACCCCTTCATCCAGCCTAAAGAGCACTAATCAGATAGACTGATTTGTAAACTCAGCATAATAGATGCAAAAAATGACAAATCCATTATCTCAGCAACTAATGAGGAGGGAGTTTTATAGCACCCTTTCTTAGTATTTATTTTAATTATTATTTGAACACATCTTGATCTTCTTTTCCCTAACATAGTAATGTCCAGTTTTACCTCAAAAAAAAAAAAAAAACAACAAAAAAAGCCAGTGGAATTCAAGCAAACTCATGAAAACAGTAATTCTTACATCACTGAACTCTGAGGAAATCCTAATTTAGAGTACCCTTTTACTATCACCAGTGGATACTGGGCAACAATGGTGTTTCCTTGGGACCTTTCAGTCCAACAGCCTCAGAGCCCTTCTCACTGCCCCCTTTCATTAGCCATGGAGAGGGAGGAAAGCTCTGTCTTGGCCCCAAGACTGGTCAAAGAAAACCACCATAGGCAAACATCACCATTCAGACCTTCAGCCAGTCCAGATGGAAGTCAGGAAGGAATTTCTTCCAATATAAAGGGTCTTGTTAAGAACTGGTTTTGTGTATTTGTTTTCCATGGCCAGGTTTCGGTGGTCCAGAGCCTACAGTGGTGGCTGCTGTTGTGAAAAGCTGCCAGAAGCTTCCCCCATGTCCAGCAGTGCCAACACCAGCCAGATCTGAGAGAGCTGCTGTGGGGAAAATGAACTCCATCTCAGGCACACCCAATACAGTTAGCAAGTGTTCTCCTCATGCAAATAGGAATGGGTCACCATCTGATATGCATGGGAAAACAGCAATCCCAGCCAAAGTTAATTTTACTTCTACTTCCCTTTGCAACACAGGAGACTGATAAGATCCTCTGGACAAATTACACTTAACCAATTCACTGCTCCAAGGGCAGCACCTGCATTTCCCTCTGTTCCTCCTGCCAACATACAGATAGGGAAATACAGAGACTGGGAAGTCATCCTTCAGTTACCATCCCCATGGCACAGGAGCACAGGCATCTTCCCTTCCAGCCCCTAGAGAAATTTCTACCAGCATAAGGTTATCCAGAAGGTTATCCAGAAACTATCATGCTTTCTCCTAAACAAAGTTATTGAGCTCAACAACAGACTATTTAACAGTAAGATTTTCTTGCAACAACCCTTCTTCTTCAACAACCCTACAAAATAATTTTCTGTATTCATTTGAATGAAAATATGGTAAGGCTAGAAAAATTATTTCAAATGAGGAAGAAAAAAGAAAATCTATACAGGGGGTTGGGAGAATCTTCTATCAGAAATGTTTAACAAGTTTTTTTTTTTCCTCAGATTACTAGGTGTAGTTTCAGTTCCTGCATGCAGGAAAAGCAAGCAGCATCTAATAAATGTCTCATTCAAAAATTCATACATTTTATTTAAGTGATTATAATACAGACAAGCTTTTATCTGAGACAAGCTCCTGAACAAGGTAAGAGAATTATAACAATTTATAAAAAAGTGAATCTTTCTGTAAACTCTAGAGTAGAATCATTACAGAGGCTTTAGGCATGGTTAGTGAATATTTATTGTGTTCAGTGAAACAGAAAAACTTCAAAAATGAAAAATTTCTCAGTTCTTTGCCAGCAATTTATCCCAGCCAGTTAATGATAGATACAAGTCCTAAAAATGCAAAAGAAGTATAGAAAAAAATAACTCACCCTCTTCTTACATGTTGGCTCACTGAAATTAAAATTTCAGAGCTTAGTTTCAACTGTTCATTGAAAGAATACCCAAATTCCTTTACAACTTTTGGGGTGTTTTTTTAAGCAATCAACACTAGTTACCAATCAACAAACAGTAGTTACCACCAAACAATGATCAAGTTTTGCTGCAATCCCCTCAAAGGCCTTTATCTCATCACCAACTACTCTTTCTGATTAACATGTCTGGGCCTTGTCCCTACACAGACCTAGCAAGTAAAGTCAAGTCACCTTAAAGAGCAGCTGAGTAAACAGGAAAACAGGAAAAATCCCAACAAAACAACTACATCTTATTAACCAGGAAGAAAACACCAAATATTATCAAAGGAATGAAGTCATCCACCAAGAAATCCGAACAGTAACATCATTTAACATGTTCTAAACATCTAGCAAAGTTTTTACCATTTTTCTTCACAATAAAATAAGATCTAATTACATCTATGTATATTGTGTTTTCTTTGTGGCTACTAAAACCAAAAATAAGCTATTTATAAACCTATTTATTTTCTATTTTTTTGTTTTTTCCAACACTCAAATATACTTGGCTAGAAGAAAAAATATGTAATTAGGAGTGACATGTGACACCATAAATGTTTTTTGCAAAGGGAATTTTCTTGTTACTCTTCATTACACAGCTTGTCTGAATTGTCACATAAAATAATTAATCCTTACCTTAAACAATGCACTGTCCTTCATTTACTGAGAGAAATGTGACCTTTAGAAATAAATAAATTGTTCTGTTACAGATGGGATGTCAGAAACCAGCAAGCTATTGCCAGTTCCAAAAACAAGGAGCCATTCATAAATACAATTCATATTCTGTTCTCATTCTCCCGAAATCTTGGCTCCCTTTTTACAATCATTTGTAACTGTCTGTATGCTGAAAATAGATACCTAACAATATTGTTTAGCCCAAGACCAGCTCCCTTCATATCTGCAGCTTAATTTAAGCAATGCCTTATTTCCCCAACCACAGTAAATAAATGCAATCTTAGGGTCTTCAATGTTTTGTACTTTCAGAAACTAAATCATAAAACATAAAAGTCCTTCTCTTGTCGATATTTAAAAAAGCCCAATTTAACTACCTCTTGTCTCAGTCACAAAATTAGCTGCTTAAAACTGTTAAAATATAAATAAACTATGAAATTTTTCACTAAGCAGTAAAAAAGGTACCTAAATAATCTGAGAAACATATAGGATACAGAACAAAAAGCAGCTCCTCTGGCAGAGAAATACAGCCATCTCTACAGCAAAACACAGCAGCTCACCAGCAGCTCCTTATTAAGAAAATAATTTTTTTTTATAAGTTGGTGGATTTTTTGTTGAGCTTCAGTTTTTTGGGGCTGGTGAGGGTTTGGGTTTTTTTTGTTTGTTGGTGGAGTTTTTTGTTTTAGGGTTTTTTTTTTATTATAATATGTAAGGTCATCCCAGTGGAAACTTTTATGAGAGCACAGTTCACAGTTCAGTTATGAGAGCATACTTCATTCCTACCCAAGGACTCAGGCCAGACTTCCTTCTCAGGGACACAAGAGCAAGGACTATTTTAGTGTTCTGGCCCTGACAGGGAAACAACAAAAAATAACTGCGGAAAGACACAATCACAGCACTCAGCTGCATACAGGATATCCAGATTTAAGTCCTTGGTCTCCTTGTTCTACATGTCGGCATATCAGGAGCAAAGAAATATCCCACTCATAGGTCTAGAGAGGTGATTTTTTATACAAAAATGTGTACAAAATAGGTATCTATGAGATATTTTTAGTCTACCACCAGTTTTAGAAAAAACAACTTCATTTCAAAGAACATCTTAAATCCCAAACTTCAGCATGACAAGGCTTCTTATCTAGCTTTACCCAAGGAACTGGGGACAGTGGTGTGGGTGAGTGAACATCCAGCTCTCCACTATACTTGGTCCTTAAGGGCACCACTCATACTTCTCAAATGAAGATGATTCCCTCTCAAGGTAGAAAGAATCGCTGGCAATATATGCATTCAAATTGATTCTCACTATGTCCTTGTACAAACACTGAAATTTCAGTATTTCACTTTAATATTTTAATGCATCATTTATGTTAATTTTCTATAAATGGGAAACAAAGAAAAGTATACTCAGTATGAGGAAATACAACCAATGCTTTCTAGTAGTTTTCACAGAGAAATCATCAGAGGCATAGTGCCATGTACTAGGAAGAGTGAGAAACAGACATATTTAGAGACAATGAAACTAAACCTCCTTGTCACAGAAAGTACCCCCAGTTTCCTCTGGGCAAGAAGCTGTTTCTCAGGCAACCATCATGCCAGGCAAACAAACACAGGTTTCCTTTGGAAACAGGCTCTGATAAACACCTCTAAAGCCCTCACTTCAAGAAAAGGGCTTCCACTTTGCAAGATCACCAGATATTCTCCAAGTAGAGGAATGACAAACTGCCAGACATGACACCTCCTAATAAAGCAGTAATTGCATAAGTACAGGCCATCCATCACACGTAAACACCACCCTAACATTAACAACCAGCCTCCAGTCCCAGTTGTTCAGTGTGAAGGTTAAGTCCTGTACACAACAGACTGAATGGGATGCCATATCCTTAGAACTACCAGCTTTGTAATTCCTCCCTCCACAGCCTGCAGTCCACAGCATATCCTCTTCTTGTCTAAATGTGTTTGGTAAAGGACACTCCATTACAGCAATCAATTAAAAGCATAATTACAACTTACAGTCACAATAAAATCTGCCATTTTCACTTAGCTTTCAAGAAAGGAATTTTTTGATGACAGAACAAGAATCATCCTCTATTTTATTTCACAAGATAGCCATGGAATTCTTTTAAGTAAGAAATTCTAAATACCTGCACTTCATACCTAAATTCATACGTACAGACACACTAAAGAAGGGAACACAAGCTAGCACTATCAGGCAAGTATCCATATTGGAAGTACTTTTTTGGATTTTGCTCTTAGCCAAGGAAGCCTTTGCATCTACCCCACTCTGCTTCCTGTTTGCTAAAACATACATTCCCTCAACATACACAGAGAAAAATACTAGGAAATTTTTAATCATGGCTTGAAGAAGAAGCTCTTTTTAAAGAAATCTAGAGGACAGAACACACAGTAATAATTTTTCCATGTTACTCACTACTTGAATTTGCTCTGAGGTAGGAAAGGTAACCAGCACAGACTTGTCACTACCTGATTAGCAATGCATGAATGGAATGTCCAAACACTTACAAACAGAAAAGTTGCATAAGCAGAATAAATTAAAACAAAATATGTTACATTCCATTCTTTTATCACGTGTCATTTTTCCTTATCAAGTAGTGGCACAAGCAGCTTCATTATTGACATTTACTGCACCTTAACTTAAACAAGGTACAGACGGCTATGGCTAATGAAAACACATTATTTAATCTTTCGTCTTTTTTCTTGCAACATGACAAAGATGAAGGTTTACTACTATTTTTCCCCTTTGGATGCATTAAAAAATTGATAAAAAACAAGTGTGGAGAATTTACCTGGCAAAACCATAGAAAAATTAAGCATCAAGAATAAAGCTGAGATTTACAGTGCAAGGTATACACTTGTAGACAGGAGCCCACATGACTTTTAGCACTACAGCTATCTTTGTTAGGACAAAAAATAAGTAAACAAAAAAATTCCCACAATATCATAAGAACTTTCTTTTTAAAAAAGCAATTGATTTCATCCGTGGCCCCAGTGTGGGATTTTAGAATCATTATGCCAAAAGTAAGATTTTTTTTTTTTAATGCTGTAGCAAAGGGTTCTGCACCCAACAGGAATCTCATCCCCACTATGAGCTAGGAAAATCCACCCATGTGCCCACTGTCCAAAGGCACTGACAGATGCTGCTCACCCCTCCTGAACAGATACATGGATGGCCGCTGTATATGCAGGCAAAATAAGCCTTCATTTGTTAGTTGTTACATGTATTTGGTGTCATACTTGGCCCTAAAATCCTCACCTCTTTTCCACCTGCAAAACAGGTAATGAGAATTAGCAAGGTAGTGAACTAAAATGTCTTTTAGTGTCATTATCACTGATAATCCCTTTAATATGTTTTTAAGAGAGTTAGCAATGACAAACTAAAAAAATATACATGCTCCACTAGTTTCAGAAAAGCTTTTTCAGATGAGAGAGAAATCACAGAATATTCTGAGCTGGAAGGGACCCATAAGGCTCATCAAAGTCCCACTCCTGGCTCTGCACACGGCCACCCCAGAATAATATCATGTGTCTGAGAGCATTAACCAAGCACTTTTTTAACTCTGTCAGGATTGGTGCTGGTCTCTGGGGGGCCTGTTCAAAATCGCCCCCCTGCTCCTTTCCCCTCCCCTTTCCAAAAAAAGGTATCAATTGATATTGATGCAAGATTAGGTATAACAGAATCTCAATTTATGTTAAATAAATCTAATCCCAGCCTCGTAAGAACTGACATGTCTGAAAATAAGGACATGATACACATAGTTCTACATGTCACAAAAACCTTTGCCAAGACAGAACTTGAATTCTGGAAGTGCACTGAACTGCATCACCCTGAAATCCTGTCAGAGCATCTATCCCACAGCTGAAATGCTGCACAAAGTTGGAGCTGTTGCCGCAGTTATTGGCTGTCTTTGAAAAACGGCAGCCTCTGCTTAAGTGGAAATATTGATTCCTTAGTGATGTCTCTTCCCCTACAGCACTACACTGCTTTGGAGATGGATTATCCCATAGAGATAGTTTCACAGTAACTGTCACCAAACAAAACTGAGCTAAATTCAGGGTCCTGACCACATGGATTAGGACACGGACAGCCAAGGAATTGCTGCCAACAATAACCTAAGTGACATCTCAGAGCATAAATGAAACTGCCAATAATGTTGGCCAGAAATCTAACCTATTAAAAGCTGATTTCACAAGTTTCTGCTTCTTTCATACTCCCAACTCCCCAGGCAGTATCTAGTAACAGACCTCTATCTGAGGCAGCGCCTAGAGAGAAAGCAGTTCTGATCTAGAATGACAATTCCCAAATTCCTAAAGAGTTACAGCTGAATAAAACTAAGATTAAATTTGCTTTTATACTCAAATGGCTTCATCTAAGTTCTGTGTGAACATTAAGTAAAATGTCTTATAGTAATAATGTATATTATTTACATATATTAATACATACATCTATCAACATATATAATAAAGTGCAATAAGTAATATTGTCCTATATACGGAACAGATAATATTTTACAGAAAAATCCCTATCTACACAAACTATAATAGCAACTTAACTGAAATAAAAGCAGGTTCAACCACAGATCTCCATAAATTTATGTTTTGGGATGACCAGAACAAGGACAAAATACTTCTATGAAGTCTCTCAACATCCAGCTACCAAAAGCCAAATCCTGTTAAGTACTACAATTTGTAGTAGCAAGCACTACACAATGATGCGCTTACAGGATAAAAAAATCACATTATGCAACATTCCCTTTGAGCATGAATGCAAAAGGCAGTGAGACAGTGTCTTTGTAGATCCTACCTTTGTGCCCTCAGAAACCTGGGTTACACCAGAGGCCATCCAGCCTCCAGGATACAGCAGTCAAGGGGCACTGAGTGTTAACCTTACTTAATGAGCCCCTTAGTCCAGCATCCATAATACTCTTCTGCGTCTGTGCTCTGACTACAAGGAGTTGCCAAAGAAAAGACATATTTTGGAGCAAGGACCAATTGCTCCAATGTTTTTTCCCATCATGTTCTAACTACACCAGCGAGTGAAGTCCAAGAACAAGAGAGGGTAGATGACAGGAGCTCACGTTTCAACAGAACACCACTGGGACCAAGCCTTAGGGTGATATGGGGAAAGGGAATGTTGCAGAGCTAAAATCACTGCTGGAAAGATAATCAAATTCTTACAGAAAAATTGGCCTTAAACTCCAAACTATTTCAATTACCTTCTGGTGATGGTGGTGGAGGGAAATCCTCTGTGTCCATTCTAGTATATCCACTGCACCTTTAGCAGGCTGGAAAATTCTGCAAAAATGAAGGGAACATGTTTTGTAGATGAACACGATTTCCAAATATTGAGACACTCCTTTTCAATTTGGCCAAGCTCATACCTATTAGCTAATACCATTATGGAAGAGAGGAAATTTGCCTGGCTTCTTCCTTCAATATGAATACAGTCCAAATTTTTATGTACTCAGTCCTCAGTATTGGAGCCAATTCTTTTAATGATCTCAGTAAACCAGCTGAAGAAAGACAAAGTTTTTAAACTATTTTGTACTCTGCAGTTCCCACTGTGACAATCACAAGGAGATTACTAAAATATATTATTTCAATGTCTGTTTGGAGTATATGCTCCATCACAAAATAATCATGAAGAGGTGAAGGATAAAAATTCTAGGAAGCTTATCAGTTTTCATGATGCTTTTCTGTATTCAGCAATCAAAATAAAAAATTTTAACTATACAGTTTGTACACAGCTTCTTTCCCTTGTTTTTTGTTCTGCTAATCTTAAAAATTCTGCTTGAGTCCCTTTACTTCCACTTTTCCTAAGGAGAGTGAAGTACCAGCGAGCAACTTCCTGGGGATCTTTTCTTTCATCTTCTTTTCTCAAATGCCATTGATCTCATGTTTTAAGGAAAAGAATAACTCTACAAAGCATTCCCCTACTTTGGTACTGAATATTCAACTGAAGACAGCAAAGCCCAGAACCCATGAGAGACATCATCCTGCCTTCCCCAAAATGCTGCTTAACAGTGACATTCCAGTATCATCCTGAAGGAAAATATATTGTACCAAGCAAAGCACATACTCTGCCCCCAGCCCAGTTTTACTGTAACTCAAGAGACAGTATGTCAAAAGGCAGATTTCAAAATAGGGCTGAGAAGGAAAAGTAAGTTTCCAAAAGCTACAAAAGACAGTGGAAGAGCCAATGCTGAATTTTCTGTCCTAGTCTTGAGTGGCCCATAGATGTTCATCTGAAGAAGTTACCTCTTCTGCTGGCAACAAAACAGCTCAAGCCCTTGGCAAGTCTCCATAGTCCAAATACGTAAAGATTAAGTTGAAGGAGACAGTGAAATTCAGGGTACAGTGGCAAAATATTAAACTAAATGGATTGGGATTCAAGGGTCAAATCAATCGCCACTTACAGAAAAAGTGGCACTGAATAGAGAAAAAAAATAGGCTTCAAAAAAGGATCCAACCCTAGGAGGCACCAGGCAATGCACCTTCCTAAGATTAGGTTTGCAAGGGTGAATTATCAGGACAGATGTGCCAGGAAGGATAACAACTCTGGTAGCACAAGACCCTTCCATGATGAGACAATTCATAACAACTTCATTTACTAAGCATACAAAATTCCCTTTTAAACTGTCTTAAGCTTTGGTAACTCTTAATCCAGTACAAAATCAAGTATCTTCTGAGCCAAGGCTCAGAAAGGATTCACCCAACATCTGTCAGTAACACAATAAATTCCATTATATGCTTTCACTATACAGTGTTCCTTCTAAAGCTTCTCTACAGTTTATATCTGCAGAGCTCCAAGGCGTGTTCCTGCTTACAGATGTCTGGAATGCATCCTGCCACACCAAAACTGTCAGCCAAAACAAGTGATAGTTATGGTTTGAAGAAATGGCTATTTTCCTGTATTTTTTTAAGCTGCTCATGACTGGGGCATAGGTTTTCAAGTGTGACATATCTAATACCAAGCAAACCTCTGAAAGTGAGTCTCAGCACCTTTTCCAAATGCATCTTTAAGAGAGAAGCTAAAAGGCTTTCAGAATGATTTTTTTCTCTTTAAATATATGATGTAAGCTTTTAAACATCTATCAAAGTTAACTTCCAACAGTAATTTTTTAAAATCAATTCTTTCCTCGCCAGCAAATATTAACAAGACACAGAGCTGAGCCACGGAGCTTGATTTCCATTTTGATCTAGCTCACAGTGACATGCTTCGAATTACACAAGAATTGTGTGAAAGAAGGACACAGACCCAGTGTTAGAGTCCTACCCATTGACCTGCTTGCTCCCATCTGAACAGTGCAGTTATTCACAAGAAGAAAGATACACTTTCTCCCTTAAGAATGCCTCAGGGGTTGATTTATCTGTTACATTAACTCATTTTGAAGCTTCACATATTTTTCACTGCTTTTTAGATGCTGAGAAAAACCCTGGAGCAGGAAAGAAGTTGTGTATTACAGATTGCATTAATACCCTCCAAAAAGAAAATAGCCATATTATGTAGCAGACAGTACATTTATGAACGATCTCTAATAGCATCATATTTCAAAGAGAAGTTTTTCACTCTTCTTTTGAGAGGCCAGGAACTAGCTCAAAGATGTTTAAATCAAGATTAAGGCAGATGATTTAATTTTACTAGCAACACATGGTACGTTTGCATTTGTAGCTCAAGTGCTTTCCATTGATTCTCCTGCTAACAGAGTTACACAGCACAGCTTACAGGTGCATTTAGACAATAATCGTGAAAATCAAAGCTCAAATTAAGCTGAAAGGGACTTCTGAATGCTCTCTCATACACCCAAGACAGGTGTTTTCAGAATTAGGTCAGGTTACTCAGGGCCTTTGTCCCCCCAAGTTATGAAATCCCCTGAAGGTGAAGGTTTCACCACCTCCCAGAGCATCCTGATCCTGAGCTTAACCAGAAAGTCCAGGAAGAGTTTTTCCTGTGAGTCCAACTGGAGCTGGGCTGCAGCAGCTTGCAGCCATTGCCTCTCATCCTCCTGCTGTGCACCCCTGAACAAAGCCTGGCTCCACCTTCTTTCCAACACTGCCTTGGGAAGTAGAAGACTGCAATTCAATCCCCCTCATTCCTTTCTTCTCAAAATGATACAAACCCGGTTCCCTCAGCCCCTCCTGACCTCTTCCCACCCCCAAACATAGCAGGGGCCTTTACTGGACTTGCTCCAGTTTGCCAGTCCCTCACTTGTACTGGGGCCTCACAACAAACACCGAATTCCAGATGCAGCATTGAGACCACTGAGTAGATGTTACTTCGTTTAACATAAAATTATATTTTAAAAATTAACAGCTTTTAAGACACAGAATATTAAGATTTTGTTACAAAGGTATTTAAAAAACTGCAAAAAGAAAAAATCCTCATTAAACATGAAACACGTGTTATTATATTCACGTGTATTTCATAATAAAATTATGAATATGAATAAATGAACAACTGCCCTGACTTACTCAAAATTTCACAGAGGTTATAAAAATATGGAGCTCTTCTCCTCCATGTAACATTGTTTTCTCAAACATAGTATAACCTCAAAGTCCACCCTTCCAGACTCCACAGCAATCACAGGAACAAGGGGACAGAAAGAAGCTCTCAGAGTTACTTTATTCCCCTTGGCATCCAGATGTGAAAGGAATTCACCTGACTTGGTGCTCATCACCTTCTTTGCTTCAGATGTGGGTAGAGACAGCAGTGACTGCTGCGGGCCACAAAGGTGGTCTGCAGATTGTCTCCTTTGCCCTCCTCCCCCATATTTCCCCTGTGAGCCCCACATGGGGTAGACACAGGGAGAGAGGCGAAGGAGCCCCTGGGCATTTTGACAAAGGCAGCTGACCCACTCTGCTCTAAACATCGGCCCTCACTTCCAATGTCTACTTACTGATGTTTTCATCCAGTCCTTTCCTGCCAAACTGTGAGGAGGAATGGGCAACTCTTGCTCATATTTAAAGATAGTTTTCCAATTTTTTAAGTTCCCACTTTACCTACCCACTTACAGCTGAACCAATCTACCTAGGCAAACCCCAACTATTCCAAGCCTACAAGACTACTGTTAAAAAAAACCCCCTACTCATAGCACAATAGCATGCTTTTATTCCAGATGTTTAGCTAGTAACTTCCTACGTTTTGCACTAAAAATCACGAATAATCATATTAAATGCATGCATTTTGAAAGGAAAAAATCACAACAAGTCCCTTATCATACTGCATTCCTGAGCAAGTTTGCAAAGCCTTCTAAATTTTAAGTTGATGTGTAAGGAAAAAAGAAAACAAATTAAAATACCACATTAAAATCAGATGTTCATGTGCAATGTTTCTAATGCAGGGAAGTCTCCCACAGTTAAAGCAGTCAGATCTCCAATGGCACTCACACCAGAAACCAAAATCATCCAAGTATGAAATGGTCCCTAAGGACAGCTCCCAACACTTCAAATTTTCCACCAGCTACACTCACCTTTGACCATGGAAGCTGGTACTGAAGGAAGTGAGAGTCTGTGATGTTCCACAGCAGACCTCACAAACTCAAAGTGCTAATACCTGCAAAACCTGTGAGACTCAAATTCTGATTCCACAGCAAAGGGCAGTTTCAGCAAACGAAACAAGGCAAAGACACCTTTATACTTATCCAAAGACTATAGAAGAATGTCAACATTCCTCTTTGAGACCCAGTTTTCCTTTCTCCTAACCTCTGGTAAATCCTTTTGCCTCCAAGACTAGGCTTCTCAGCTGTGTCTGCATATCTGATTTTGTTCAACAATTTCCTCCAATTGTGGGACAAACAACAGACTGCCAGCTCTCAGCTGAAGGATTACAAATACTGATCAACATCTGCATTTCCACTTCAACAAAACTACTTTCCAACAGTCACTACTTGTGCAGAAGTCAGAATGTAACAAAAATGGGACCGGCACAAGCTCTGCCAAAACTACAAGGCAGTGCAGCATTCAGACCTGGGGGCACAGCACTTATGTGCTGAGCTCCCAAAGGGCACTTTTTGCTGCCAAGCTTTCTCAGCTCTATCACCCTAAGAACTGTAATGGTGACTCACACACTTTCTCTTATGGGTGTGTGCACTGGAACTGCAGCAACATCAGGATTCTTCATTTTTAACACTGCAGAGAGAATGAACATTTTATAATAGGAAACAGAAGCTGAATCAAGGAGATTGATTTCCAGTAAACTGACTTGCGGAGAAAGGTTAGTCCAAGCAGAAATGCAATGTCTCTGAGAAAGCCTAGAAGTCTAAAAATTAAGCTAAAAAATAACATCAAATCAAGAAAACTTGAGAAAGTAAAGCCCCTGAATGTCTAAAATACCTTTGTGGCCACATCACTTAGTGAATATTGCTGTATAATGCCCAATTAAGTCTTCTTCCACCCAGAACTACAGAACTCCCATTGGGAATTAAATCTCACTGAAATTTGATATGAAGACTCTTCCAGCAGCGCAGAGAAATTACAACACAGAAGAAGGCAGAATGTAGAAGGTTAATTTCCTATTTTTTTCCTCCTGTAGCTCAAGAAGGCTCTCTTACAGACCGAAAAAATAAAAACTGATTGTACAATTTCTTCTCCATACAAGTTATTCCTAAGAAACATGGACTGTAAAATTTTTAAGAGGTGTCTACAGTGAGTATGAATGAAGCAGCCATTTATATTATGGCAGCTTCCCATCCATGCTGTAAGCCATTAAAGTCTGTATCAAGAGTGGATCATTATTTCTTTTCATATATATTTAGTTTTATTAATGGCTAAGAGTCCTGTTCTAAACAGATTTTATTCTTAATTTAGCAAAGAAAATTACTGAAATCACAGCAATGGAATAAAAAAGGAAGTAAATAGGTTCAGGTAGAAAATTAATTGGAAGCCCATTAATTTTTTCTAATTTCCTGGCTCAGTTAAAGTTGGGTATCATTCTACTTACAGAAGTTCAGACAAGGCCAGATCTGCAGAGGTGCACATTTATCAGAATAAATAGAGAATCCACTTCAACAAAAGCTACTTTGCTTCTTTTTCTTCTCCCCTTTCTCACACCAAACAGTATCCTGCTCAAGGCCAGAGAAGATACAGCAACACCACACCCTGAAAAAGAAGCAATCTACAGAGACACCCCAAAAACATGGCTGAAGATTAGTTGTCTAACCTTTCTTTTTAAAGGGTATTACATTTCTTCACCTAGATTCCTGCTCCACCTAGAGGAAGGGAAAACAGGAGGGAAGCAAAGATTGCGTTTGTAGATTTGTCCATAGGATCCTGATCACAGTGAAATCAGCACTGATAAATTTTTACTATGTATGTTCTTCCCCTCTACAGATTATTATTGCAAGGCAAATTACAGAATCACTGCTTGATAGATTCATTCAGGTTAGCAGGAGGTCATGTAGCCCAACCTGCTGCTCTCTAAGCCAGGTCCACTACCAAGTGAGACCAGGCTGCTTTATCTACTGAGATAGTCTCAGTAGATAAAAATCTCTGAAGACAGACTGCACGACCGTGTCAGACATCCTGCCACCGTGTTTTGTTGTCCTCCTAGAAAAAAACATTGTCCTTCTATCTAGCCAGAACTACTCTTACTTCAGTTATGACCACAGCCTGTGGTCCTGCCCCCTTCTCATAGTCTGTCAGCTGGTGGGAGCACATTGCCAGGCCCCGTGAAGCTTCTTTCTCCTCCAGGGCACTGCTGCTACTCCCTGACATTGCAGCGGCCTCGTGCTGAACTTGCTTGGCGTTGTCCACGTCTCTCTTGTACTAGGGTGAGGTGTGGACACAAAACTGGATGCAAGTGTGCATACTGCAGGTGTGGTCTGACAAGTGCTGAGTGAGAGGAACCCTTCCCCTCAGAGTAGACATTCCTTCCCAGGTGTGTAACCTTATCCTCCTCAATGCTGAATTCCACAGAGCTCTTTCGAGCCAGCTCCTCCCACCTGCCCAAGTCCTTCTGAATGACAGCCTGAATCTCAAGCACACCCACTGCCCACCCTTTCCCCCCACTTTGGTGCCACTTGCAAACTCCATGAGCAAGGGCTGGGGGACTTCCACTTCATGCATAACATTAAACTTGGACACATCCTATGGTGGACAGCTGGGGCTCTCCACCGGTTACCAGCCTCAAGTTACAGCCAGCCAGGCACCTCCAAAACCAATCTCCAAATCCCACCAGGTTTCCAGCCCTGGAGCAGCACACTCACCTAGATCACAATCACATTCTGCAAAAGCAGAACCTTGCTGAATCCAACACAAGCATATGCTTTTATTAAGCTCAGTAGCAATACATTTACTTTACAAATAGAAAAGGCATGACTTAAAAATGTTTGAGGAATGAGAGGAATATGCATAAAAAAAGGAAAGGAAGAGGTTTCCAAACATGCATTTAGGACGCTTAACTTTTTAGTAAATGAGCCTTGCTCCTGTCTTTTGTCCTGGCAACTATGTGAATACCCGAAGTAAGAAGACAGGCATCACCCCAGAATTTGCAGACCATCCAGGAGATCAAGAGTACTGTAACAAATTGCAAGCCTCTGAAGAATTAAAAGGGAACACTGGCATCATATGCTTTGAATCAAGAATGATCTGTTTTTCTCCTGTGCCACACAAACTGGAAAACTGCATCACTGGGTCAAGACAAAGATCCTTCATGTCCCACACACAAGCAAAATAAAAACATATTAATATTAAGAGCATTTTTCTTAATTAGTGCTGTAATTTGACAGCAATCAAGCAACTTCATCTGGAAAAGCAATCATATTTCTGTAATTTCCTTTTTTAAATTTAATTCAGATTAGTCATATCAATGCTGGATATGAAGGACTACGTTAATTGGAAATATCCTCATCAAGGTTTCTAATTTTTAATTAGAGAAGATCCTCATATGCTGCAGTACACTTCAATTGTGATGTAAACCTATACAGGGTTTAGCTGCATACATATTATTATAATACCTCTGTAATTAGAATTATTATGAAGAGAGTTTAGAAATGCTTTTTATTCAAAATGCACCAAAGTATCATTTAGTATAGTAATCCTGATCAGCCTTCCATGTAAAAGACAGGAATTTTGTCACAGGGAGGGCTTCATTCTGCAGCAAATAAAGGTCTTAACTTGAAAGAAAAAGCCGCGGAAATGTTATTTATGGATACAGTCAATAAAGCATTTTTTCCACTCCAACTGTACATTAGTCAGACATTCATTACAAAACCAGAATGTCTTGTTTCAACTTGCACTAAATCTATGCATCCTGGTTTCACATGGCATAGGTTGTCTTTCAAGATACTGATGACAACTGATGAAAATTTCCACCAGAAACTGTTTCCAACTATGTAAGTGAAAGGATACACTGAAATGAATATTCAGTTACTACTGCTGCCGGCAAACCAGGTCCTGACAGAGACACTTTACCTGAACATTTTCAGCTCTTTGGGTACTACTGTCCTTGGAAAAGTAACTATGCTGTTTCTCATCGAGGAAAACTCATTCTATCTGATCATTATCCAGTTGAACAAATGTGTTTCATCTGATGAACAAAGTTATTAGGAATATAAACAGAGTCTTATTACTAAGTTTCAAAAATATATGGACTATAATATGGAAATACATTTCTAATAACAAAGTTAAAACACGTGCTCTAGAAAAATAACACTACTTTCATTGATTTTCTAACACCAAAATTTTATCCAAATAAATCAGAAAACAGGTGCTAAATCATTAATTACAGAAAGAAAGAAACATAGTAATAGCACTTGCAAAGAACAGCTCTTGTCTTCAAAAAAATGTATAATGGAAGCTAGATTCCCACACAAGTGTAAGTTCTGCATCTAGTCCAAACATCAGCACTCTTCACTCTTTCCTTGATTTGGAAATTATCTAGTAGACATCTTTCCTCTCAACCTTCTACAATCTGAAAGTGAAGTTTTTAAAACTCAAATGAGTCAATCCATGGTTTGCAACAATATTGAATACTAAGCCTGAAATTCTAAAAAGACACTAAGGATGAGACTGAGAACGCTTTAGAAAAGTGAAAAATATAAAAACAAGAGACATAAGGTCAAGACTCACTGTAATCCTACCAGGAAATCTAAATATTGCCATCTATTTCTCAGTATGTTATTAGCCCATTTTACAGATGAGGAAATAACGTTTACCCTCTCTCTTGGAAGTTTTTGAGATGCACAGTCTATATCTTAAAGGAAAAATGTATTCATACGATTTCTGTAATTTTTTTAAGCATTTTGAGAAACAAGGGAGTACAGAAGAGAAACAAGAGTGAATGTTTGACCTTGAGCTTGGATCTTAACAGTTCACATTCATGGTTCAGTCCCAAGTAACAAGTATTGTACAGTACAGTAAGTCACTGAAACAGATTTTCCCAAGATAATGCCCCTATTCAGCAGCACGTAAGTAGAACAATTTATTTTGCTCTGCTTAACTGCTTCACCCACACATTTGACATTAAGCTTCAGGCTTCCTGACTGAGCAGTGAACATGTAGGACATAATCAATGTTGTGCAGTTATGCATCACTTCCCACAGTCTTGCTGATTCAGGCATTTCAGAATAAACATGAATCAAGTTTTTGATCTAAAAACACAAGTTTGAAAACATATTTTTCAACTCTTGTTTAGCATTACTTGTCATCACTCCCTTAAAAACAAGTTCTACTTTTACATATTCCTGGTTTCTAAATAACCTACAATATTTTGGTGCAAGTAAAACTCAAGATTCTTTACAATAAGAAAATGTCCAACAGATGAAAATCTCAAAAGATGTTAATAATAACGCAGCAGTTTTCTTCCATGGATATGTGACAGAACTTGAGTCACAATATTCTGCTCTGCAAACCACACGCACACACGTACAGTGACGTTACTGAGAAAGATTTGAAAACAAAAAGAACACTAAGATATAGTTGTATAGATCCAGAATGAGAATTCTGGCTTACCTTGCTCATTTGCCTCCTACCTCCCTCTAATGAAGAGCCTCTCTCCCTCATGATACTCCCAAAGTCTCCCCTAAGTAATTCTCAGGCTTCAGTTTATGAACCAATCTCTGAAAATTTCCAAGCATCCAGGCTTACAGCTTTTCTACTCACTAAACTACTTCTAGATTCAGAAATGAATTTACCAATATTAATTTTCCACTAACAGATGTAACAATAAGAATGACATTGTATTAAGAGGAATGGGAGTGGGGGGAAAGTATCAGTAACAAATGCTGATTTTAACAAAATATGATCTTAGATATGAAAAATGCCTCCCTCATATGTTGTAAAATACACACAAAATGAAAGACTAATTCATACCACTACCAATGAAACCTCATTTATCGTTTCATTATGACATACAAAATGTGCAAAAAGTAAGAACAATTGCATTCACAGTGTTTAACACTCTAACTCCAAAGAAAGTTTCTCTAAGGTACAACTGCCACAATAGATATTCCACAAGAAGCATCCAAGGATAGTCCAGAAATGCACTTACAGCTCAAAAAACCATCAGGAAGCTGAACTTACAGAAAGGTAGTTTAAAAAACACCTTTTAGAGACCATACAACTCCATGGGATCCCTTCTAACATTCTAAAGTAAAACTGTAAAATGGAAATACAATATAGAAAAAAGTGAAATAGAAATCACTGTACAAAAGCGGAAACAAAATTACTGCCCCACATATGTAAATTAAAGAAAATGTGTACCTCACATAGCTCACTTCTCCATCACATACAAAACTCAGAACAGTGTACTACAGATGCACAAATAAACTAACTGCAGCTTTGCACAACATATAAAGCGCAGTCTCAAAGTCTGAATCAAAACTGGTCCTCCTTCTTCTGGACTGCAGCTTTTGCTTCCTGGCTGCTTCAGAAATAGACTGAAGTTTATAAATTTTCTACATCAGATTCTAAAAATAATTTCTAATTTATATAGAAGCAGTTAATAGACTTCCTGTTTTACAAATAAGCAATGTGCTATTCCCAATTGCATTAAATTCCGTTAACAATTATGAAGTTTAACAATAGCCTTTCAGGTTTGTTTTCTTCCTTCAAATGTTTATAAACTATGCAGTGATTCCTAAACAGCTCAGAATCAACCGAAGAACTCCTCTGTTGTTGAGATTTCTTCACAGAATTATAGAATAGTTTGGGTTGGAAGGGACCTTAAAAATCATCCAGGTTCCAACCCCCTTGCCCTGCATGAGGCAGGGACATTTTCCATGAGACCAGGTTAGAGCCACATCCAGCCCAGGCTGGCAAGATAAAGTTTGTTTTACAGTACTCCAGTGTGGGAAAGGATTTTTGCTGTCTACTGATGAGTGAAATCACAGCCTATCGTGCTAAGCATTAGCACAGCTCAGGGTCAAAGAGAGCTCCTCAGCATGGAGAGAAGGAGGCAACCCCCTTGTCAGTACTTTAGTGTGCTCATAACTGGCCTGTCACAGCCAATAGCACAAGACTTGTGCATTTGGCTCCCACATCTCAGAGCTGCAATGCCAGACTGCACACACTCATCATGCAGCACAGGGGCTCCTCTCCATACCCTGTGGCATATCAGCTCCTGAAGGGCAAGCCCACAGGAGGCTGCCAGGGCCCGACATTTAGCAGGAGATGATGGACAGCCCATTGCTCAGGTGTCATCTGCTTCCATGGTCCTTTCTCCTACCACATCCACCTGTGGGTGTCAGCCACAGAAGCCCCACACACTGGAAAGCCAGTACCATCACAAGACACCTGCCATCACTCACACAGTAAGTCACATCTCGTGTACAATGCCACAGGTAACCTAAGGAATCCACAGAATATATTACAAAAATCTTGAAATCTGACTGTAAAGCATCGGGAAATATCAGATTTCAAGGCAGTACCTAAAGAACTACTGTTCCTAACCAGATAAACACATGTAACTAGTTCATGGAATACTAAGCCTGAGGGTGAGAGGGAAAAAAAAAAAGACAAGATGGATTAAACAAAGCAAGTCAGACAGATTATCAAGATCAAACAGATCAACCAAGTGAAAAGAACGAAGGGTGCATTGAAGAAAACAGCTGAAAAGCCAGAACTTCTGCCTGAATAACGGGCTTGAAGCTGTAGGCACCAAACATGTCCCCACATTCAGGCAATAAACCTGTGTCTCCTGAGTGCCAACAGACAATTTTAAAAATGTTATACTTCATTTCTACTGCAGAACAGATTGTTCACTGGGGTTCATCAGGCAGAGTGAAGGCTTTCAGAAAAAATATTTTATTTACAATAAAAATAGCCACAAACTAACACATGTTGGCAGAATCTCACTGTATTTATTTAGCATGAAACAGTTTTTAAGCAGTATTTTTTATTCCCTGACTCATGAAAAAAAGATCCCAACCCTACACCTTTTTATGCTAACAGTTAAACTGGAAGACTGAAACAAAAAGATGCTTTTTACATTTTGATTGAACAACTTAAAACCTCCTAGCTCAAGATAAAAGCCATGATCCTTAGGATCTTTGGGAAAGAAAGGGGAAAAAAAGAAAGAAAGAAGAATTGAAGGACTGAGAAATATGTAAATGAAAGATGACAGAATTTAGGATGGATAAAGTTGTTTTGGCCAAAAATACAAGCAACATGTAAAAATCTTTAAAATAAGCCTTTGCTGTGGTCAAATTATTAGCAGCTGCCTTTCCCAGCACTTGGTACTGCCTCCTGACACAGCTTGCTCACTCACTCGTCCAGTGCATGACTGGGCAATCTTTTAAAGCTCTTCTTAGTTTACCCTGTAAGCACAGGGCATCTCGCAAAAGCAACTACATGGTCTGGGATCACCACAAACAACTACGTAGCTTCTCCAATAGTTGCACCGTTAATTACAAAGAGACCAAAGGAAAAAATACATAAAAGGACAGTGTTACTGTGAATAAGTATTTTTCCCCTGTGTCAAGACAACCAATTTAATTGCAGATGCCAACTAAAAAACTGGTCGACAGCAGCGTTGAAGAACGGGGAAGGAAAGGAACTCCAGCTCCCACGGGAGTTCTGTTTTCCATAGCCGTGTCCGTAGCTGATGGAGAGGGGAGGCAAGCTGGAGCCGGCGGCTCCCCACACCGCGGAACACCAAGCAGCGCACACGCGAGAAACCCCCCGCGAAAACCTCGCGGAAGAAACTTCACCACAGCCCAGCAGCGAGAAGTTTGGCCAAGGATTTTACGGACCTCTCGCATCCTCGCTTCAGTGACCCACCTCGCTCGGGCAAATCCTATTTAATGACAATCTCACACCATGCGTGTCCCCCTTCTGCCCCAGCGGCTGCCGCCCCGTGCCCCCGCAGCCCCAGCG
>NW_005054633.1:48762-61823 GCF_000277835.1 Geospiza fortis
CGGGGGGGCAGCCGGGCCCAGGGTGGACAATTCAGCACACTCAGCCTCATGCTCACGGATAGCCCCTGAACGCGCCAGGGTACAAACTGGGCCACGGCGCTATTTTGGATTTTAATCTCATTTATAACCAGAAATCCAGTAAGTTTTCAAATTAAATGCTATCTAGAGACGCTTGCACCTCATGCCAAATTTTTTTTCTTTTTGCATCCTTCTTGCGTGACAGTCCTCACAGTGAGCACCTCTGCAAACCAGCACTGACGAGCCAACCACACAGCCATGTGCCACAACCAAAGCCTGTGCCACTCAAGCCCGGAATGCTTGTCCTGAGAGTAACACCAACCACTTGTACACTCAGGACTGACCGTGCCACTTAATTAAAATATAGAAAACCTTTACAAGATGCAATCATTTTGCAAATGTGTGCATCACAATATATCCATGTACACATCTGTCACACTTCAATAAAAATAAACGCTCTTAAGTACATTAAAAATTCTTAAATAAATTATAAGTCATTACAACTATTCAATGTTGTTAAGTATTATCTGAAATCTTTGGACCACTTTTAAGAATAAAATCTTTGAGCTAAATGCTGTTCAAAGATCCATGTGTCATCCAGCAGTGATCCCTACCTATTTAAGTAAACTCATTCTACAGTGAGTAATAAAATACACTCAGTAAATAGTAAATTCATTATCATTACAGGAAATCGCTACTAGAAAAAGGTGGCATTTGACATTTGATTAATCCACCTTTGCCCTACATTTTCCCTTTGTCTGTAGTTTAACAACAAAGATTTACAATTATCCAAGTGTTTGTGTGCGTTCATACAGTCTGAATCACAAAGTTTTTTAAATTATTCCTTTCAAAAATGTTTCCATTTTCACAAAGTTATTTCTTTTTAATGCAGTTCATCATGACATTGACTCAAAATAGCTTTCATATAGATCTAATTGTCTTGTTTGCTATGTAAGAAAGCCACATGTCAAAGTTAAGGCCAGGAATACCATTATGGTGTTCAGTTCATATCCGAGACCTCTCAGTTCCATCAGAGACCATTTTATCCTGTTTTTTTTTTTTTTTTTGTGATTTTTAAAATGTGTTACATTTCACTCACACCAAGCTATCATTTCAGGAGCTGAAATGGTGGGGAATCAACCTTGGGCAAACTGTTTAATAAGTACTTATCATTAGAGGCTACTTTAAAAAACAGACACATACCTAGACCAAGTACAACTAGCTCGATTCTGTAATTAAAAATACCATTTACTAGCAATATCCTTCTCCTTTTGACACCTATCTCACAATCTATGTGCATTAAATTCTTCCTCTTATAACTACCTCTCACAGATTCTTATCTTTCACAATTATCTTAGACAAAATTGAAATCCTTCTTTAAGACTTTTTGTGAACCCTTTTGGTCTTTGACTACTCCTTCTTTTGATTCTGGTGACCATACATATATTCCAATAAAAGGTTGCTGTGGAAACCTTGTTGGATAAATCCAACAATAGCAGATCTACTTAGAAAAACTAACTTTCAAAATAACTTACACTTTCCTACTGTTTTATAAGGCAACAGACTATTACCAGTAATAATTAGCACCCTAATCATTGCAATCACAAAGTCATTATTTATCCACCCATAATTAGTTGTTGATTATTAGAGCACAGATAATGGCTGTCTCCACTGTTAACATGATGCTTTTTATAACCAGATTCTAAGTTGATGTTTAAATTGGTTTTACTGGTGATACTTGCATGTGAGCTCACCAAAATTTACTTACTCTCATTTCTGATTCCTGAGGCTTCAACAAAGATACTTTGCCTCCAAGCTACTGCACATAGGTCATCTACCCCAGACATCCTCACCATACATCTACACCATCCACCTACTCCAGCTCATGGACTGGGCATCTTCAGGACACCATCAGCCCTGCCCAGCATCCTGACTCCCTGTGACACAATGCCATGAAGGTGGGATGCCTTTTTTCTCACTCCGTGGAAATTGCAATGGCTGAATGTACACCTAAATTTATGACCCCTAATAGCTGGCTTTCCAAAATAGTGCATGAAATCTGAACAAAACAACTAAAACTTATGTTATCAAGTTCCCCAGGAAAGCCCGGTTTTCTCAGATTCTTCCGTTTAACAGCTGATGTAGCTGGCACTTCTTCCTAGGGAGTATTCATCCACTGGAAATTCTGTTGTTCCTAACTGTGTCCCCCATGAAGGCAGTGTGTCATCTGCTTACTGCAATCCCTCAGAAACCACTCAAAGCCAGGACATCCAATGAGTTTGCTCAACCTGAGCATCTGCAGAACAAATGCTGGAGCTTTGCAAAGTTACAGGTCCCCTCTACTTTTCTTACCAAACCAGACTGAGTGACAGTATATTTTTTTATTTATATATATAATACATACAATATAATATATATTTTAAAGAATAAAAGCAAACCACAGTTTTCCTAAATTCAGACTATTACATCAAAAATAACATTCGGGTTTATAAAAACATTGCTTATTCATATTCTGCTTTGTTGCCTACCGCTGACTCATCTTCCACATCTTCCTGAAGCACCAGCACCACTACTGGGAGACAGTTCCTCAGTTCTGATCACACTAGCACAGGTTAACCTGGCAATTCAATTTTATAATATTGTGATCTTTTACCAGCACTAGAATGTCTTTCATTAATGCATTTCATTTCACTTTCCTTCTTTCACAAGGAGTATTTGCAAGTCAAATTCTCAGACTGCCAATTCAGACAGACTAGGTATAAGTTTTCCTATATTTGAATATATCTCAGGAGCAAAGCCCTTGTGTTACATCATTTCCTTGTCGTCATGGGTGTACATAAGTGATAGTACAGCTGATGCCATAACTTCTTGTGATGGGTTGACCTTGGCCAGCAGCCAGACCCTCACCCAGTTGCTCTCTCATTCCCCCTTGTCAGCAGGACTGGGGGAGAAAATAATATGGAAATCTTGTAGGTCAAAATGAAGACAAGAAGATCCCTTAGCAACTACTGTCATGGGCCAGACTCAGCTTGGGAAAATTTTATTTTTTGTCAATTAAAATTAAAAATGAGATGGTAACAGAGACAAAATTAAAAAGACCCTCCCCTCTCTGTTCTTCCCTCGCACCAGGCTCAACATCACTGCATTCCCATCTCCTTGGCCTCCTCCATCCTGAGGGGCACAGTGGGATGGGAACCAGGGTTGTGGTCAGTCAATAACAGCTCCTCTCAGTGCTTCTTCCTCCTCTCATTTCTCCTCTGCTTTAGTGTGGGTGCTTCCCACAGGCTGCAGTCCTTCAGGATAAACCTGATCCTTCAGGGCCTCCTCCATGGGCTGCAGGTGAATCTGCTCTGGTGCCCAGGAGCAGCTTCTCCCACTCCTTCTTCACTGCACTTGATGCTTGCAGAGATATTTCTTTCACTGTGTTCTCCTCACTCTGTGCAGCATTTTTTGCCCTTCTTCACCTGTGTTTCCCTGTGGTGCCCGCCACAGCTCAGCCGCGCCTTGCGGTGGGCAGTTGGATCCGGCTGGAACTGGCTGTGTCCAGCTGGAACTGACTGTGTCCGGCTGTAACCAACTGTTTCCGGCTGGAACCAGCTGTGTTTGGCTGGAACCGGCTGTGTCAGCCCCGGCTTCCCTCACAGAGACCCCACTGATGCTGCCGGGGATGGGCACCCGCACCCCAGTCAGTCATATACACAAGTTGTTTCTATAACACAACATTCCTACTTTCAGTTATTTCACTGTTCTCTGATGCCTCTTCTTCATCCTGAAGCTGATAAAGGGAAAAACTTAAGTGAATTTCCTCTCAGGAGCACCACAAAGCGCTGAGGCCATGCAACCCTGAAAGACAAATGCAGCTTTTGGCCGAAGCAGAACTGTTCCCAGGGAAGGAAAGGAGGTACTAGTGTAATACAAGATTCTGAGAAGATTTTATATCAAATACTATGTACAACTCTAAGCTGCCAACACATAGTAAAAAGGAATTCAAGTGGGAAAAGTGACAAGCAAAGGGTATTAGGATGGCTGGGAAAACAAAAGAGCAGATCTATTTGTATGCATGAATATGCAAAAGAGTCTCCAGGGGTAAAAAATAATTATGTAAGAGAAAAAGGCAATGATGACACAAGAATAAATTACTTTAAATTAGAACAGACTTTAGGCTCTTTCAGCCTAGGGCAACATATTGCTTAGCAATTTCGATGTCCTAAAAAGTTTTTAAACTTGGCCTCAACCAGTGTCACAGTAATACTCAACACAACGCTGAGAGAAAAAAGAGTTATAGCATCAGAAAAACTATATATTCAATATGTAACCACAACGTGGTCAGCAGTATACAATGTACCAACCAGTTCCATCTCCCTCACCTGAAGTCTCATAGCTTTTTTCTGATTTAATTCTTAATGAGTCCTTAGGAAGGCTACTGCTGCTTTCCAGGATACGTCTTCATGTAAATGTGACCCACAAAACAAGATAAACAAGCTCTTGTTGGATGCTATATGCCTACTCTATGCAAACCTCCATGCAAAAGTATATACTATATACTTCTGTAGTTTGTCTGCATGACTTTGTTCTCTATATATTTCTGTAGTTTGTCTGCATGACTTTGTTTTTCAAGGTATCATAGATTTGATACCTTGATTTACTCTTAAAGATCCTGACAGCAGAACTGCAAGGTTCAAAAACATAGCAAATTCAGCTCTCTACCTTCTACAAAATTAGTCCTTTCTCAGGTATATTTTGTCCCCTTCTTGTTGCAAGCTCCATGCCTAAACTTAAAAGAGCACAACTTTGGTAAAAAAATGCAGTGTTCACTGGTAAACTGCTTTTAGCATTAGAAGCAGCAAGGCAAGAGAAGGAAGCTGCAGATCTATATAGGAAAAAATAAATACAAGCAAATACCTGGAGCTGCCAGAATCAATTACCAGTACTAAAACCTCACCATTCTTTACAGGGTCTGAGGTCAGAGTGGTGAAAACACTGTCAGCTTATACAGCACACTAATGTGAGCCAAGCAAAGGAGAAGAGGCAGCTACAATCAACAAGGAAATAAAAATTTCAAAGCAGATGTAATGTATCTGAAAAAGTTAGTATTAAATTTCCACTGTCTCTACTCAGGTCATATTCCTAAGGACTCAGACCCTAGGTTGCTCTCAGAATACAAACACACAATAGCAGCAAGCAACAGCACAGCCAATTTCTTCGCTTTCTTATTTGTGGACAGGTGAGCAGGCCCCAGTCCTTCCAAGCTTAGCTTGTCTGCCATCTTGAACTAGGTCTCCTATGGCCTTTGCTCTATCATCATCTTTCCACCCCACTCACCAGTGTGCAGCTTAGGGAAAAGCAGAAGGCACAATGTGCTGCAAAATACTTGTTCCTGCTCTGTGGCACCACTAGCAGAACATGCTAATTAGTCAATCAGATCCAGTGCATGAAATGTCTCCTCCAGCGCTGGAAACACATCTGGGGGCTGACAACTACATCAACAGGCATAGTTTACTTCATTAATGATCACTGCTTGCATTTTTTGTTCCAATTTAAGTAACAGTGCAACGACACAAGACCAAAAGACTGTAATTGCTGTGTAACATTGTTGGCCCAAGTCTGTTCCAATATTTTTCTGAGAATATGTTTAACACTATTCAAGTAGAATGTATTTACCTATTAACTGAAACACCTGAGTAGCAAAACAATAACATTTAAATTAATCTTACAGATCATTTACCAAAAGAAAAAAAAAGAAAAAAGGAAAAAAAGAAAGGGAGGACTTTACTCATACAAACACTATTATACATTGTTCTTCTCATCCCAGTCTGTACCCACACACATCTCACAGTTAGTGGAGCTGTACACATGAATGTCTTGCTTCTGCTTCAATTAATCTTGGGTTCTTTACTGCAGAGGCAGCCAACCAGTTGCTTGCACTGTGCATCCTTATAAAAATACCAGTAATGATGCTGGGTTGCTTGGACTCACTAATCTAAAAAGCATCAGGAATCATTTCCCGAAAAACATTCTGAAAGAAATGCTCAGAACTGTACTTTACTATTTTGCAATGGGACAAGTTTTTGGCCTTTATGTTTGTGTTTTTGTTGTTTATTTAAGGTAGCTTATACTAAACTATGAAGTATCATGTGATACCAAATGAAGTGTCTTCATGGTCAGAACCTAATGCAAAACTGGACCACACACTTCAAATAACCAACACCAGAAGGGTCATCCCCAAGGGATGTTTTTTTAACTGTTTTTAATACACACACATAGCACCGCTTCTAGTGTTCCAGACATGCTTATGGGAATAACATATGAAACACTGGTGAAGGGACATTGGTTTACAAGATTTTTATAGCTATTTCCATAAATATGACATTACCTTTGTCACGTGTAGCATTTCAAAATAAATCATTTTAGTGCATGCACTGCAAAAACTGTTTAAGCTACAAATAGCAAGTAAAAAATAACAGGCATTATTTTAATCAGGAAATGAAAATCACAATAGACAGCTATACAATAAAATACTTTTATTTATGTACAGTGTAAAGATGCTTTTCAACAAACATTATATTGTACAAGAGCAGACTTAAGTTTGCTTAATACTTTTAAATTCACTTTAAGGGGGAGTCTCCCTGAGGTTAAAGAAGGTTTCTTATAACTGCATATCACATCCATATTTAATCCATGTTATCAGGAAAACACAAAAACACTGAAAGATTTGGACATGGATATTTAGTGGAAGATGGGCCTGACAGCATGTATTGAAAACTACTAGACAAAAATATCACAGTGGTAATGTGACTCCAAGATCATGACCAGTACTGCAAGTAAGAATAAAAATTAAAAAATGGTGGGTTCAGGGGGGAAAACAATGACAAGTTTTGGAAAAAAAACATAGGCTAGAAATGGAGGAAAACACAAACTGTGATTTAGGAATGTTGTATGAAGACTGTAAGAACCAGATGACTGGACAAGGAAGTCTCAGATCAGACACCTTTCTTTAAAAAAAACAAAAATACCAAACCAAATCAACTGAACACCATTATCTCCACCACAGTTTGCTGATTTGGGTTTTTGTTGTTTGGGTTTAAAAAAAAAAAAAGCTTCACAAAGGTGACACGAACACCACTCCTCAAAATAAGCTTGTTCAACAAGAAAGCAGAGCCAAGTCCCTAGCAGTCACCTTGGCAAACAAATAATTCACCCAAAATCATGTTATGCAATTTTTCCAAATCCAGAGCAGCAAACTCAGTGACCCAATCCAACCACTATGGAAGCTGACTGAATTTTTTTAAATTGTGGTTTGTGGATAAGGCTGTGTAAGAAGGCCCAACAGGACTGGGATTAATTTCACTTCAACAAAATTTACAACCACATATGGCTACTCTACCTTTAGGCTGAAAAGGATCACTTAGTTATAAGTACCAAAACCCTCAGTTCAAGAACTTTCTCTGACTTGTTTCAGAGCAATGTGACTTCCACAATAATAAACCAGAAAATCCTCCTAAAGGGAGCAGTCACTAGAAACTGAAGAATCCCAGAAGTCTGGGATTGGAAGAGACCTTACGGATAATCTAGTTCCAACCCTCCTGCTGTAGGCAGGGACATCTTCCACTACACCAGGTTGTTCAAAAGCCCCATTCAACCTCGCCCTGAACACTTCCAGAGATGGGACATCCACAATTTCTCTGGGCAACCTGTTCCAGTGCCTCACCACTCTCATGGGGAACAATTTCTTCCTAATATAATCTAACCCTCCCCTCTTTTAGTTTAAAGTCATTACCATTGTCCTATCACTCACTACATGCCCTTATAAAAGCTCCTTTTATACTCAAGTATAAAAAAAGAGGCTCTGTGTAACAAAACTGGCAACTCCAACACATGAAAAGGCCATGAAAAGGATGAAGAAGAAAGGTTGTCTGTATTCTTGTTGTGTTGTATTTCTAGCTGGACTGTAAAGTACTCTTAAACCAACAGAAATAAAATAAGTGCTGGTATTTGCTTTATTGCATAGCTTTCTTGTTCTAGCAGGTCTACCAGTGTTTAGGTACACAGGGTCTCTAAAGTATCATTCATTATATAGTTAAGACATGCAAACCCTTACAGTCTTTTTGTGAAAAAACTAGGATGCAAACTAAAAAAACTGCATTATGATGTTAAAAACATAATTTTAATGAAAGATTTAAAATTCAATTAATAAAGTTATACACATTAATAATATAAAATATTAAACTTTAGACATCAGGTGCTATGACATAAATTTCCACCTGCCTTTTTTCAGTCTCAATTCACCACTAACCCCCACCCTCAGTATTCTTTTATTTTAGCACATAGGAACTTCACATTCTTTAGCCAGCCACTATGAGAATTACACACCCATCCCAAACTTCTGATATTTCCATTTTCTATTAGGATTCTTCAGAATTCTGTGGCTGGGATTTTAAAAATTATTACCTTGTTTTATTGAATCCAAACCTTCAAGTTTTAAGCTTCATAGAGTACATCATCATTCTGATACCTGATGACTTATTCTCTGCCTTTCTCCCTGGATCTGCAAGTGAGGTTTGGATTCTGCAAGATATGCATTCAGATAATTTTTCCATAGCCAAGGAATTATTCCCTCTGGTTTCTTCCAAAGTACTGTTAACATTACTCTCCCACATACAACTGCTTGAGACAGGTACACCATTTCAAACTTTTGAGAACCCTTTTTACCATAGGATGGTGCCCAGGCAGGTAACACTGCAACTTCATTCTGCCCAGCTTAAAAATAAGAAGATCACTCGAAATTTAGATTTTATCTATTAAATATCAGCACAGTATCAGACAGGGCTGTTGTGTAAAATTACTGTGACCCTCTCAGCCTGGTTTTGAATGGGCAATTTCAGATATTCACCACTTCATCATTATCAACAAGATCTGCCTATGTATTTGTGACCTAAAGTAAGAAGATTCCTCCCCATCACAGAACAGCAATTCAACTCTCTGCTCATACAGAGTGAATTAGGGAACACAGCAACCCAACCACTCCCTTCACTCAGAACAAATCAAAGACATTCCCACCAAAATGGGGCTGTTTACACCAAAGAGTGCTCCCCTCACACATTTAAAACAATATGCTCCACCACAGATCAGTTCACAAAGTCTCTAATTGTAGAGATGATGTAAAATTGCTTGATGTAAAATTCTTCACAGCTTGGGCTTGCCCAGTCTTAATGCTTTGAGAAATAAATCTGTGTAGCAGTCATGTTACACAGAGTTCCAATTAACCACTTTTTTTAATCTCATTTGTTCCGTGCACCAAAACGAATACCCCTGTCATTATCCTACCACTAGGTGTCACTCTCTTCTATCGTGATCTTTATCCCTCCATCTGCTTCCCAACATTTCACCCAGGAACCATAAAACCAGTATCTTAAGTGGGAGAACATCAATCACCATTAGTCCCTATCTAAAGAGCAACCCAGTTTCTCAGGTAAAGGAAAGGTTTTTGTGATGTGCCAGATAAAGTGCAAAGGATTGTTAGTGTTGCTTGGTATGTTCTTTAAAGTTAAATAAAAATATTAAAACAACCAAACTCCTACAGGAGGTAATACAGGCTTTCCTCCATCAAGGAATCACCTCAGATTCTGAAACCATCTAAAACGAAGTGCATTCCCAAAAATGAGAAGAACCATAACAGAAGCACTAGTGGAAATAATTGCATGACCCCTCACACGGGACATACAAAAAAATAATTTATTAATCAAGCAGCATTTTTTTCAAGAATGACACAGAGTCACCTTCTGGTGTTAGCACTTGTATTGCATTGATTTAAAGTCCAGAAGGGGCCACTATAATTATCTACCAAACCCCACATATGGCAAATGCATGAATCTCCACATGCATGGTTTTGGTGGATATAAACTCCTCCCATACTGAGGGCAACCTGAAAACAACAACTTTGACAACAAACACTCAATTATTTTCTTTGTTCCTTAAGTGTGCTTAGAAGAAAAAAAGAACAAAAAACAATACCCAAAAAATCCCAAACCCACGAACCAACCAAAAAAAACCCCAAACCTGGGCCATGACTGCATTCTACCACTGACCAGTTCTGCCACTTGGAATGATTCACTGGCACACAGGAATTAGGTACCCATGCATACCTATAACTTGGATCATAATTGATCTTAATACACAATTTAACATAATTTTCAGTATCTCTACCATATGTAAAATAGGATTCAAGCTAAACTTGATTCAAGCTGAGCTTAATAGATGATGTACTGTAAAGCCACTCTGAAGCATCAGGAAAAAAACCATGCCACTAGGGAGCACATCACTGCTAAATTATGAAATACTGTCCAACCTGACAAATTGTTGGTGTAATTCATAATGAGGGTTGAAGTTCTTATATGTATACACATAATAAACACAAATAATGCTTTTCAATACTTGTGATGCACTCAGAGTGCTACCAGCAAGGAGTCACTGCATCAATGAGCTTCTTGCAAAATCTTCTAGTTCACGTGCAAAGAATGGCTTTGCATTGTATTCTTCTGTTACCCTGCTGGGAAACTGTTGTTTGAGTGCTATATCCTCTTCTTTTCATGTGTTTCGCCATTTAATTTTCCATTTTCCACTGCTTTATTTTCAAAGTTCCAGTCAGTTGGGCTGAGGAGTTGCTGAGTTTTTTTGTATGTCCAGTATGGGTTAAGTATTAGCGTAACAGCAAATAATCCCGAGAATAAAACAATAAAGTGAAGAAGTCCCAGGTTTTCTACAATAGAATTCCAATTGAAAATACACACCCACCACATGTGGTAGGTAAGAATCATGCGGCAGTGAAACAGATGGATCATCACCCACTGGTTTGCCTTCCAGAAAAAGGTGTTAGCACGGCCAGCCTAGAAAAATAAGAACACAAAGTATGCAGAAGTGAAACTGTTACTTCAAGATAAGGAACTGAGGAATCTACAGAACTAATACAAATACCCAGCAATTTTATATACAAACACTCTCAGGCATTTTTTCCTCATAGTGCAATGTTACTCCACATATATATAATGGAATCTTAAACTTGGTATGGATCTATACCACCCCACTGTGCACACAGCAGCACACAAACCGACGTGGAGGCCTGCACAAGTGCCATGATGACAAAAGCAGGTATGACAATAACACAGGTATCAGTTGGATAAATGCAGTTTTGATGAAAAACTATCCCAACAAACCACACAGATTATCTACGAACAAGCGAAACGCGTGAAAACTGTTACAAACATAATCTGAAAATTATCACATTCTTACCTTCAGAAGCATCCAGGAAATGCATGTTGAGGGAGTACTCATCTCCAGCAACATTCCCATCAAAGGCAGATAATGTCCAGATTTCACATTAATTACTAAACCAGCCAAGCCACCAAAAGCAAGCAAATGATGAACTACTAAGAAAACATCAAATGTTCTAAAAATAATGTTGGACACATGAACTGCTACATTTTCAAGCAAGAAAAATCCGGCTGCTATTAAACAGTTAAACCAACTCCACTTTTGCTGTGAATAGACTTTGTCAGCATGAAAAACAGGATCTATGAGCAAAGCCCATAACCCAGCAACACAACTCTGAAGTCCAAAGACACCACGTGTGACTGCCATATTCCAAAACACCTTCTCCTTTGCAGACAAGGCACGGTAAGTGGTACTTCTCCAAGAAGACAACCAGTGAGACAGAAGAAATACTCCCAAGTAGATTAAAAAACCAGCAGCTAAAAATGTCAAACGAATTTCCCATAAGAGATAGTCCCAGTCAAAAACAGTCCCAAACACTGGATCATCATTTGTAGGGTTCATTTCTTCTCTTTGGACACTTCTCATCCCCACTATAGTCTCCTTCATGCCTATTTAGCCTCTGCTATTATGCAAACCAGTAAGCATGAACTCTTCCATCTGGAACAAGGACAAAAAAATTTAGTGAATTTTTAAGTACGCTCATATATATAGACTCAAAACCATAGAGGGCTCACATCCACTACAGTTATGACTTTGGTCCTGCTGCTATTAGGCACAGTCATCCCAAAGACAGGTAGACAGATAAAAAAAACATAAGCAACAAGATTCACAACTGGCCCGTGAAGTCCCTACTAGTTTGCACTGAAGCAAAAGCAGAAGACGGTCAAGTAGGAAGGCAAAAAAGAGGAAAAGAAAATACAAGAAGCCAACCCTGTTTTGTTACTTATGAAACTTTTATTTCAACAGCATTGCACAGTTATTGTCCTACTCCCCTGCTTTTCCCACACTGATTTTACAGCATTTGCTACAGCTTTGGGTGCAATTCAGAATCTCAAATACAGATCCAGGACATAAAATTACAGAAAACTAATGCAGTAAGGGGGACCACTTAGGCCAAAAAGGGGCTGTAATGATCATAGCTCAAAACAAGACTCTGCAATCAGTTTCTGAACATTAAGCCTCTTTCAAAAAAAACCCCAAAAAACCATATTCAAAAATGGAAAAAGAGTACGGAATGCAGACAAGCAACACTATTACATATTATTAGCAACATCAGTGTAATTAGCTGAACAGCCCAGCATTAAGTGCCTCAAGTTGTCTGAAACTTCCTGAACACAACGTAGTTCAAAAACAAAGGCTTGTGGAGAGGGAAAAGCCAGATAATACTGAAATATTTAAACTCCAGCGCGTTTTATGAACCATATAGGTGATATGAGCACGACCACCACACCCGCCGCAGCCTGTGAGTGCTGAGCACCACTGTGCGTTTCAGACTCTGGTGAACGCAAGCGAAAAGGCCACCAAGACCACCAAGGACAGAGCGAGAAGCTCCCGCCGTGCTTCAGCAGACAGCAAATGCCACCACCACCGTCCCCCGGGCTGCACCTACCTACTCGCCCTGCCCTTTGCTCGCAGGTGCCCCGCTACAAGGAGGGGGATGGCCGGGAGCCCCGAAAGCCCTTCGCCCACCCCACGGTATCACAGCTGGAGAGACCGACTCCAAGTCCCAGCAGCCACCCTCCCCCCCCCGCCCCGCTCTTCTCCGGGAAAACCAG